>NC_069510.1:120003063-120233063 GCF_027579735.1 Bombina bombina
AATACACACACACACACATATATTTATATACTGTATACACACTCACACACACATATATATATATATATATATATATATATATATAAAAAATAATAATACACACACATATTTATATACTGTATACACACACACATATACTGTATATATATATATACACACATACACTCACCTGCCACTTTATTAGGTACACATTGCTAGTACCGGGTTGGACCCCCTTTTGATTTCAGAACTGCCTTAATTCTTCGTGGCATAGATTCAACAATGCGTTGGAAACATTCCTCAGACATTTTGGCCCATATTGACATGATAGCATCACGCAGTTGCTGCAGATTTGTCGGCTGCACATCCATGATGCGTATCTCCCATTCCACCACATCCCAAAGGTGCTCTATTGGATTGAGATCTGGTGACTGTGGAGGCCATTGGAGTACAGTGTACTCATTGTTATGTTTAAGAAACCAGTTTGAGATGATTTGAGCTTTGTGATATGGTGCATTATCCTGCTGGAAGTAGCCATCAGAAGATGGGTAAACTGTAGTCATAAAGGGATGGACATGGTCAGCAACAATACTCAGGCCATGACGTTTAAACAATGCTCAGTTGGTACTAAGGGGTACTAAGGGGTCTAAAGTGTGCTAAGAAAATATCCCCCACACCATTACACCACCACCACCAGCCTGAACCGTTGAAACAAGGCAGGATGGATCAATGCTTTCATGTTGTTTGTGCCAAATTCTGACCCTACCATCTGAAAGTCGCAGCTGAAGTCGAGACTCATCAGACTCGGCAAGGTTTTTCCAATCTTCCATTGTCCAATTTTGGTGAGCCTGTGCGAATTGTAGCCTCAGTTTCCTGTTTTTAGCTGACAGGAGTGGTACCCGGTGTGGTCTTCTGCTGCTTCAAGGTTCGACGTGTTGTGCGTTCAGAGATGGTATTCTGCATAATTAATTAAATGCCCTATCCTCCTGGCTTGCTGGAAAACCTTAATAACTGGAGCCATAAAACTGGCTCAACACATAACTATGTACAAATAATAACTGGAGCCATAGAACTGACTCAACAACTTAACTATGTACAACTATAACTCTTAAATAACTTTGTATAAAACTGTAATACTTAAATAACCACGCAGACACAGATATATGGGAAAAGACCCGAAGGTCACATTTATTGTAGAACGTGAGAACCGGCTGGACTCAACGGGGCCAGCTAAAACATGTGGCGGCAATCTAGCTAGGAGTAGGGACCCCCTGCTAGGAGAATGGACCGCGCCCGTGAATGCCCACACAAGCGGAGCTCAGCTGCCGCAGAAGCTTAGGGAGTTCTCGGCATCTTAGAATGGGAGGGACCCCAGGCGCGCGCCTGCAGAGATCACCCTCCCCTGGGCAGCCGTCACTCTACCTCTGATGGCAAACCGGGGCGCGGACCAACCGCCTAACCAGGGTGTAAAGTAACGATCTCCGAACCAGTAGGACCAGGTGTGACTAGACGCGTCTCCATGCCACTACCCGGGGAGTCAAAAACTACCGTCCTTGGACTTAAGGAAACAAGCCGCGTAGCTCTCATCCAGCCTCGGACACCTAGCTGAAACACCCTGGTGATGTAGCAGCCTAAAGATTGCCGTGTGAACAAGTGCAGGGAGGGAGGGAGGGACGCTGTGAAGACGAGCTGGAAAAGAGGGTTTGGGCCTTGGGAGCTGACTACTTAAAGGTAAGCTAAACCCCACCCTCACTAATGCAACATTGTTGCAACCTTCACAGCAGCACACTCCTAAGGGCCTTAATTATTATGGTCGTTCTGGGCTATGCTGCCCTCCACTGTCTTAATTAATTAAATGCCCTATCCTCCTGGCTTGCTGGAAAACCTTAATAACTGGAGCCATAAAACTGGCTCAACACATAACTATGTACAAATAATAACTGGAGCCATAGAACTGACTCAACAACTTAACTATGTACAACTATAACTCTTAAATAACTTTGTATAAAACTGTAATACTTAAATAACCACGCAGACACAGATATATGGGAAAAGACCCGAAGGTCACATTTATTGTAGAACGTGAGAACCGGCTGGACTCAACGGGGCCAGCTAAAACATGTGGCGGCAATCTAGCTAGGAGTAGGGACCCCCTGCTAGGAGAATGGACCGCGCCCGTGAATGCCCACACAAGCGGAGCTCAGCTGCCGCAGAAGCTTAGGGAGTTCTCGGCATCTTAGAATGGGAGGGACCCCAGGCGCGCGCCTGCAGAGATCACCCTCCCCTGGGCAGCCGTCACTCTACCTCTGATGGCAAACCGGGGCGCGGACCAACCGCCACAAGAGATAGCCCAACAGGCTCACCTCTTGCCGCCACACCTATAGATGATTAAGTATAGCACGCCTCAAATTACAGAGGAACAGGTCAATGCCCCTCTCAGAGAGGTGCACCCCGTCCCTTCTGTAGAGGCACCTCTCAGCCGTTGATATGTTCCCATGTTCCACAACAAACCCACCTGACTGCCCTAAGAAAATCCTCACTTCTCTGTTAATTTTCTTGCGGACCTGAAAAGCCGCGCGATGAGACTGCATATGGCGCCATTCTATTCTGGGGATGATGTTAGACCACCCTATCCTGACTTGGGGAATCCATGCCTGAATCGTGCGCAGATCCGACTGAATAACTGCACTGAGCTGTTTGCATGGTAGGAGCCCCATATCATTTCCACCTGCGTGAATGATAAGTACATGGGGTTTCTCCCACCTGCGCAAAGCCCCCTGCAGCAACTCAGGCAGAGCCTGCCACGTAAGCCCCCTGCGCCCTAACCACCTAACAGTGACTCGGGAAGAGGGGAACCCCAGCTGACGCCCATCAGGTCTCGCGATCGCTCGAAGCTCCGCCCAGTGGATGTACGAATGCCCCGTAATCCATACTCTCAGTGGACCGCTCCTTGGTCCTAAGAAAAGAAACAGAGGTTATCCCTTGCATCTGCAAAACATAATCATTTCTAAACAGTCAAAGGCCTAACGTATAAAAGATACCTTTGCGACCTCCATCTCCCCAGAGCTCTAATATGGTCAGCCGACCATCCTAAACTAGCGGCAGTGGTGGCCGCGCCCACCCTAAAGGAATGGGGAGCAATCACCCTGGGATCAAGACCTGCCTTTGATGCTGCCCAGGCCAACACCTTCCTAAACTGGAATCTAGTCAACGGGGAACCGTCCTCGTGAACTAGAAATTGCGAGAAACCCTCAGGACGCACGTCCATATAGGCTTTAACCAGTCTGACCGGGCAGCAAACAGCTTCAACATGGGATGGCAAAGCCAACCAGGCACCTCTCCCTTCCTGGTCAGTTTTGGATCTGGGAAGAAAGACCAAGATAGACGACCCGTCGTTTCTAACATGAGGCAGCAAAAGGCCGCCCGTCTTATTCTTAGAGGGCGGGACAATTTCCCCTACCCTAAGAGCCCCGTGAAAAGCCAACCCAAAGGCGGCTGAGAATAGGGCCGTTTCATAGGCGGATGAACAGACCGCCGGCAAAACTCGGCACAACGTTACCAGACGCTCCATGGTAACTGGTTCCCTGAAATCCCTGACCCTGGGGGCCATACGCCCCCAGCCCCGAAGTACCTGCCTAACCAGGAAGGTCTTCGAGGCGTCAACAAGCCCATACAACTTGCAGAAAAAGGACACTGCCGCCAGGCGTGAACCCATCGCAGTCTTCGAAACACCATTACCTTTAAGTTCGGTAATCCATTCAAGCAAGCCCCACTGGTCCCCGTCACAGGAGGGACGACACCTGAAGTCACAAAAGGCGATCCACTCCGTCCAGTATTTCACATACGTAGCCCAGGTAGACGGAGCGAGGGAAGCCCGCACCATCGCAATCAAGGGGCCCCATCCAGCGCCACCTGCCATAAGTAAGTGGGACAGGACAATCCGTTAGTGTCCGCATCGGGCACCAAAGCATAAAATGCTTCCCATTGAAAACGGGAGAGCGCATCAGCAATTCTATTCTGGACGCCCGGGACATGCTTAGCACGGAACACAATATTCAGGTGCAGACACCTCAGCACCAACAGTCTCAAATACCGCACAACCGGAGGGGAACTAGATGATAATCTGTTAACAGCATAAACAACGCTCATGTTATCTGTCCAGAAAACCACCTCACGGTCGCGAAGCTGATGCCCCAAATGTCAAGAGCAACCAGTATGGGAAACAGTTCGAGAAGGCATAGGTTCCTGACCAAGCCTCTCTCTATCCACGCGGCGGGCCATGGGCCCGCGCTCCATTGCCCGGCCAAGAAAGCCCCGTACCCGTGGGACCCAGCCGCATCAGTGAACAACTGGATCGCTGCGTTAGAAGGAACAACCTCCCGCCACAGACAGATCCCGTTAAAGTGGAGAAGAAAATCTTCCCAGACCTTAAGATCTTCCACCATCTCAGCAGACACCCGGAACCTCCGGGTCTGCGATCTTTTTCCGCACAGCTGCCTCTCGAGCCTGCGAAGGAATATTCTTCCCATGGGAATGATCCTGCCGGCAAAGTTCAGCAAACCCAATAGGATTTGAAGATCCTTCACGGAGCTATACAGCTCTGCTCTCATAGCGCGTACTGACTCCAACATGCGCTGAACTTTTTCATGTGGCAGACGGCACTGCTCTGCCACCGAATCAACTTCAATGCCCAAAAAAGTAAGGCACGTGCAAGGACCCTGGGACTTGTCTTCCGCCAGAGGAACTCCCATTCTATCCATTAGAAACCTAGTGACTTTCATCAGGAAAGCACACTCAGATGATCCTGTCCGCCCAACCAGCAGAAAATCATCCAAATAGTGTGCCAGGCCGTCGAATCCGGCCACCTCCGCAATGGCCCAGTGCAAGAAGCAGCTGAAAGCCTCGAAGTAGGCACACGAAATTGAGCACCCCATGGGCAAGCATTTGTCCACGTAGTACTGCCCCTCAAAATAGCACCCCATAAGCCTAAAAGAGGAGGGGTGAATGGGCAGGAGCCGAAAGGCGGACTCTATATCCAGTTTAGCCATCAGAGCCCCGGCCCCTGCCCTGCGAACTAGCCCCAATGCCTCATCAAATGATTGGTAAGAAACTGAGCTCAGTTCAGGGGGGATGGCGTCATTCACCGAACGACCCTTCGGGAAGGACAGATGTTGGATGAGCCGAAATTTACCCGGCTCCCTTTTTGGAACCACCCCCAAGGGTGATACCACCAGCCCTGGCAGGGGAATATCTTCAAATGGGCCTGCCATACGACCCAACCCAATCTCTTTGTTCAGTTTATCCCGCAAAACCCCGGGAAACTGATACGCGGATTTCAGGTTCCTGCGTGACAAGGAACCCTCCACGTGCGATCCGACTGGGATAACAAATCCCGACCGCAGACCGCCTCTAAGCAGCAAGGCGGCCTCCTCGAATGGGTATAGCAGCAGCCACTTCTCAATTACGGCCACCTTCAGAGGTGTGGCCGCCCTTTCCAACAGTGAAAGGTTTGGAGCCAGCCGCTGGTCTCTCTTGGGGACGACCCGCGTCCTGGGTTCTGGTACACTCGGACCCCGAGTGGCCGCCACCACAGGTTCTGCACGCGTGCCGAAATGCGCATGCCGCTCCCCTGGTACATGATTTGTCCTGGAAGCGCCAGCACACCCCTGTGGCCCGCCGTCGAGAGCGCTGCGAGGCCTTAACGCCCCCTGATGCTCCGACTACTGCAGCAGGCGCCGCCTGTTTTTCAGGACCCAATTGCGCCCACAGACGTGAATCAACGTCACCGAAAGTAAGAAGAGGGTTCCCAACCATCTTCCTACGGAAAGCAGCGTCGTAATCCCGCCAAGCTCCATCCCTGTACTTCTCGTACACTGTTTCAATGGAATCCTGATATTTCAGGATGTTTAAGGCTTGATCGGGAAATTTAGAGATATAACAGGACGCATAAACCCTAAAGCACTTGCGCCATTCCTCATAGGAATCAGGACGTTTAAATTTTTTCGGGCCCGTGCCATCATCCGCCATTTCTTTCTGGCGATAAGCTTCCGCAGAAAGCTCAAACATGTGCACGTACCTCCCACCCTGAATGCGCCGCACCATCTTAGATTTGAGATGCTCATGAAGGCTAAACGCAGGCCATGTTTCAGTGTCCCCATGTATAGCTGCCCTGCGCCTGTTCCCCATAAGTGGGCTAACTAAGTCTGTTGACGCAGGAGGTGTCAACATAGGAACAGTGGGCTCCATGCGGGATGAACCAGGGGGGAGGGGAAGACCCATAGCCTTCCTTTCTTCCACTAACCATTTCACCATCCTATACATTCTTTTTTGCCCTTTCGCTTCCAACCCCAGGGATCTATCACTCTCTGAACCTGAATCATCCGAGGATGAACTTAAAACACTACGTTCAAAAGTAATAGCGCGCTTACCAGCTCCCAAGAGGCGTTGCACCGGGACAGGACCAGAAGAGGTGGATGGCTGTTCCTGAGACTGTGGCTCCCTTTCCACGGCACTGGGGGTGGACTGGAGTGGCTGTAATGCAGTTCTGGGTTCCATAATGATCTGTGGAGACAAATGTGAAAGAGGAGTACCCAGGGAAGGGGACGAAGGCCCACTAACCACATTACCCCGGGGCCCTAGGGGACTGGGGCTCCTGTGATCACTGCCACACTCTTCAATACCATCATCAACCATATCAGCCATACGCACATTCATCACTGCATTAGCAAACTGTACTTGTCTATTCTGTTCATTCGCAGCCTGCGTGCCCTGACAAAGACTGGGCGTGATAACTGGGCCTTTCTTTGCTGAAGCCCTAGTGACAACACCTGGCGGAGCCCCGCTGAGGGCCACACCCACGGGCGCCGCCCGCGCACCCTGTCGGGCGTTACGTTTGCTGCGTGACGCAGCACTACGTCGTCTGCTAGGCCGCGATGTATTCGCGGGCCTACGCTTGCCCCCAGGCTGCGTGATTGCGGCCTGAGGCCCTGCGACCTGTTGCGCAGTAGGCATATTCCCCGTCAGGCCTGCGGCCTGCTCATTAATGCCTGTTTCCCTAATCTGGGCCCTTCTGGGCGAACGTGCCCTTGTTCCTTGCCCCTCAGAAATCACTTGCCCCTCAGACACACTAGTTGCCCCGTTCGGAGCACCGTCAAGTGCTAACATACCCCCGGTCAGGCTTGCGGCCTGCTCATGAGATCCCTCATGCAACCTTCTACCCCTTTCAATGGCCGCCAAATCAGTGTCCCTTCGCGGGCGCTGAGTAATTGAGCCTCGCTGCGCACCCCCCCGCGGGCGTCGCCCCCCCCCCGGGGTACCCCTCTCTTACCTGCGTACCCCGGCGGAGAAGACGATGCTGCCCGCTTGCCTCTTGTGTCCGGAATGGCGTTTCCGGACGTGACGTCACCGGAAGTGACGTCACCGGAAACGGCCAAACCGGAAGAGACGGGCTCTGAAGGGGCCATGGAGGACCGCGTGGACGCCGGCGCGCAAACTGAAGCCGGGAGGCCTCCCTGGGATGCCGGCCCCCCGCCGGAAAGCACCGCTGCCAAGGATTGGAGCAGCGCTACCGCCGTGGAGACCGCCTCCCCGGTAAGAACGACCGGAGCAGATACGGCCTCCCCCCCGTCCAGAACAGGGCCCTGTTCCCCTACCACAACCTCCTCTGCTATTTGGGGACCCACCTCTACTGAAAGGGGGATTAAAGGAGGGGAGGGAGAGACAACTCTAACTTCGGGATACAGGCTAGGCCCCGGGGGACGACTCACCGTGCGAGGGGGGGAAGGCTGCACCACATCTTCTCCAGAGTCAAACTCATCGATCATCAGCTCATCTAATTCCGACATCTTCTTCCACAGGACTCCTGACAGATGATCCTGACGCTGTGAAGACGAGCTGGAAAAGAGGGTTTGGGCCTTGGGAGCTGACTACTTAAAGGTAAGCTAAACCCCACCCTCACTAATGCAACATTGTTGCAACCTTCACAGCAGCACACTCCTAAGGGCCTTAATTATTATGGTCGTTCTGGGCTATGCTGCCCTCCACTGTCTTACCTTGGTTGTTATGTATTGCTAAGGATAGGGTAATACATCTTCTGACTGTGCTACATGACCATTTATAACCCAGATATTATTTCTTGCTAAAGGAAAGGGTAATACATGTTCTCGCTGTGCTACAATACCCTTTATCACCCCCCCCCCCATATTATTTCTTGCTAAGGATAGGGGTAATACATCTTCTGGCATCCACGTGTGACACCAAGAAGGGGACCTCCAGATTAGAGTCCTGACAGTGCCTCCTCCTTAAGTGTCACCTCCGGGGACTGCTGTGAACAGGATGGTTAGGATGTTTCCTCTAGAAATCTCAGATACGTGCAGGAGCATGGACCTTTGATGTTGGTACCCAACTTCTCTCATCAAGAGACCACATCCTTTCCATTGGATGAGGTTTCTAGCTCGCTACGCTTTCTCGAACAACTCGAGATCCTGCTTGCGGACAAGGGTGCCATTTGAGACATAAGTGCAGTCATGTGGCAGTACTTTGGCTGGGCAGAGAGTGATGTAGGTGCTTGCCAGTATAGAGGTGATGATGGTTTCAGGATTAGGTACATTATCAGAATGTTGAGAAGACGTTTCAGGAGCAAGAGGTAGAGACATAACTGGGGTCCTTAGTGTTTCAGGATTAACAAGAGCAGGCCCCGTAGGTCTACAGGAAATGAGAAGACGTTTCAGGAGCAAGAGGTAGAGACATAACTGGGGTCCTTAGTGTTTCAGGATTAACAAGAGCAGGCCCCGTAGGTCTACAGGAAATAACAGTCTCAGAGGTCTGTAGACTCCTCTGAACATCAGAACATAGAAAGTCATGACAGCAACCTTGGCACCTCACAGATTTGCATGTAGAACAGACAGGGTGAACAGAAACTTTGCCCATTTGGAGAGCTAGAGGCCGAGGTGGACGAATAGGGCAATAGGAGGTAACGTGTCCTCTTTCCCCACAGTAAAAGCAAAGGCCATGGCTCCTCATTCTGGTTCTTTCTTGGGGAGCCTTCTTTTTCTGAATTACCCATATCTCCATGGGCTCCTCATTGTCCTGAAAATGAGTATAGGATTCATCAGGGGTTTCAAGGCTTGCGGATGAGGACTGGTACAAGGCATCCCTGTCACGAGGAAGTTCTGATCCGTGGGAACAGTCCTAGGAACCTAGGTTTGCCTTGCGGTAGTACACTGAGTGGTCGTGGCGATTATGAAAGCCCCCAGCTATCTAAGACATTACTCTTAGCCAGGAGCATCTGGTGTACCCATTTTTTGATCTGCCCAGAAAGCAGGTTGATGGCTAAGCGGACCTTGATAAAGTCAGTGGCATATGTACGAGGCTTTAAGGCAAACAACAGCTCGCAATCCACCTTGAAGGACGAGAAGGAGGAACAATTACCATCTAATTTCTCAGGTAGAAATACAAAGGGTTCAAGATACGCTGGTTCTGGGGTTGGGTGTATCGTACCTTTGAGAGCGCAAAAGTCCCGCTGCAAATCCAGAACAGTCTGAGACAGGTTGGATACATGCTGCATCAGGTCTGCAAGCATCTTGGTCATCTCTGTGGGCTCCATGATGGTCAGTTCTTATGTAATGTTTTTTTCTGGATTTGGAGTCTGTAGCTCAGAAATATGTTTACCCTTACAGGTATCACAGCCCCAAGTGATCAGACAAGAAAACCACCTAAGCTGTGAATAAATGCACCCAAGGCTTGGGTTACTGCATTCAATTGTTGTGTTAAAACTTTGACTATTCCTGTGAGTTCCATCTCTTTGGCTGAGTTATTCTGAAAGGGAGAGGGGCGGTGTGAGGAACTTGGTATGCAGGAGCAGAGACACAGGACAAAGAAAGTCATTTTTTGTGAATACTTTACTGAAGCAAAATAATAAACAACAATATTCTGGAGTTGGGGAAAAGGGAATAGAATACCGAAAGTATAAGCACAAGTCTCTCAACAAGCACAGACTACCCAGCGGGCACTGTTGGTGAGAATTTGGCTTTCAGGATTCAGATAAGCATACACAGGTATCACAGGAGGGATACTTAGCTTCATGAACAAGGTAGGCATACACAGGTACAACAAGTATGCTAAGTCTCAGGAGCAAGGAGAACATACGCAGGAAATCCAAATCTCAAGAGCAGGAGCCAGAGAAGTACGCTCTGTATAGGGCAATAACACAGCAGGTAGTGAAGGGCTGATTGCACTTTTATAGGAACTCCCACACCTGATTCCTCCAGGTGGGAGTTCCTGTAATCAACAGAATGGCTCTTTAAATCCTGCGGCCACACGCACCTAGGGAGTTGCAGCACAGCCGCTTCAGACAGATCTCGATGCCAAGAACGTGACCTCCAGGTAAGAGTCCTAACATTATGCCTTGTTAAGGATAGGGTAATACATATTCTGGCTGTGCTACAAGACCATTTATAACATGTATATTATGTATTGCTAAGGATAGGGTAATACATCTTCTGGCTTTGCTACAAGACCATTTATAACCCGGATATTATTTATTGTTATCCCCTCAATGACGTTATCCTGGGCTTCTCTCTGCACTGATCTCGCTAAAATTAGCGATATTGTGCTATTTCTGCATGCCCCACGAGTGGGGCACTGCAGAAATATTGTTGCAGAGTTACAGATGCATCGGACAGCGGGGGTGCCGATCATTGGTGGGTGGGAGGGAGGCGGGTGGGCGGCCCATCACTGGAGGGGGCGGGAGCGGGTGGGACTGCTACGCCTAGCTAGAGGCAAGGAAAAAAAAAACACCTGCGCCAGTGAGGGGAAAGGAGGGAGGAGGGATCCTATTTGGGATCCGTAGAGGGAAAGGGATCTGGAAGGGGATATGGTAATGAGGGGGGGCAGCTACACTACCGAAAATTTTTTTGGGTGAAATAAAGCAAAATTAGGTCAAACTGGGTACTGGCAGACAGCTGCCAGTACATAAGATGGCGGCTAATAGGGGGAGGGTTAGAGAGCTGTTGGGGGGGGATCAGGGAAGTTGGGGGGTAAGGGGGAATCCTACACTGCAGAAAATACGGTATATTTAAAAAAAGATTAGATATTAAAAAAAAAAGCCTTTTATTTTAGTACTGGCTGACTTTCTGCCAGTACTTAAGATGGGTGTGACTATTGTGGGATGGGGGAGGGAAGAGAGCTGTTTGAGGGGGATTAGGGGGGATCAGGGGGTGGGGTGTGTCAGGTGGGAGGGTAACCTATACACTAAAGCTAAGCTACCTAATTAACCCTCTCACTGCTGGGCATAATACAAGTGTGGTGCGCAGCGGCATTTAGCGGCCTTCTAATTACCAAAAAGCAACGCCAAAGCCATATTTGTCTGCTATTTCTGAACAAAGGGGATCCCAGAGAAGCATTTACAACCATTTGTGCCATGATTGGCCAAGCTGTTTGTAAATAATTTCAGAGAGATACCTAAAATTTGAGAAAAAGTTAACGTTTTTTTTTATTTGATCGCATTTGACGGTGAAATGGTGGCATGAAATATACCAAAATGGGCCTAGATCAATACTTTGGGTTGTCTACTAAAAAAATAAATATATAGTTTTGGTGGGTAAATATAAAAAAGGCTCTATTTCTGTTTAAATGTAGTGATGGCAAAAATGCTAAAATGCTCTGGTCTTTTGGGGAAGTTTTTGTCTGAAATGCCCGGTCCTTAAGGAGTTTAGCATAGGGTAATACATCTTCTGGCTGTGCTGCAAGACCATTTATATCCTGGATATTATTTCTTGCTATTACTACTGATTAATCCTCCCATTGGGCCGTCTTAAAATTGCCAGGTCCACCCACCAAATCTAACAAAACACCAACATTTTCTGAGCTAGTACTTAGCTCTTCATTACACTGAATAGTTTGTTGTCCCACTAACTCAAGCATAGGGCATTATATCTTATTTGTCCCTCGTCAATATAATCACCTACCAAATCAGTTTCAGACAAAGGAAACACATACATCTAATTAGTTGGACCCTTTACTGGAGATTCCTGAACTGACTTTTCTGTTAAAGCCCATAATCCTAGAGATTTTGGAAAATCTCCCACTATCACCACCCCATGGGCTAAATTGGGTACTACACCCACACAATATATTTATTTACTACATTGAGTTTCAATATGAACTTCAGCTGTAGGAAATTCACTTTTATCTCCATGAACACAGACAAATTCCTATTTTTTGCACATAATCTAATACGTCAGTTACAATAGATTTAGCCACTATTGTGATTATACTTCCAAGCATGGCCCTGAACACTTTACCATTAACCTTTACAGTACACTAGAGGGAACCATTATTAACAGAGTTGATACAATCAGATAATAATGAATGTGTTTCATTAAAATCCATAAGTTCATCTTTAAGAACACAGTCTCTGGCTATGTGGCCAATCTCTTTACGTTTAAAGCATCTAACAGGTTGGTTATATTTAAAGGTCTCCTAAGTTCCTGGAGAAATGTCCCTGGTGTTTTGCATATACACCTGCTGATCTCCCAATCCCCTTATCCCCCAGAACAGTGTTACCAGTTATTGTAGAGTTCTGGGGCTTAGGATTGCGGGGCTGATCCACTGAAGATTGGTGCAGAGCTTCTCCTGAATCTACAAACCTTTCTACCAATGCAATTAACGGCTCTGCTGTTTGAGGATCACCTTGACTAACCCACCACCTCAGGGGGGATCCACGCTGAAGTGATCCATCGCCAGTAATTTGTTTATTTGGATAGCAGAATTGATTTTCCGGTCGCAGCCACATCCTTGCAAGGTGTAACATCTGCGAGAAAGTCACTCAAAAGCGTGAAAGGATTTCAGCTTTCAACTTCTCATATTTACTGGCTTGCACTGACTCTAAATCATAGTAGACCTGAGGTTCACCAATAAGAAATTGTGCAAGTATACTCGCCCACTCAGCTGTTGGCCATCTTTCTCTTTCTGCTGTGCGCTCAAAGGCCAGAAGGTACCAACATCATCAGCTGCCAACATGTTTTGAAAATAGTGACTAGCCCTCATCACATAGCGACTAGCCCATATCACATAGCAACTAGCCCTTATCACATAGCAACTAGCCCATATCACATAGCGACTAGCCCTTATCACATAGCAACTAGCCCATATCACATAGTGACTAGATCTAATCAAATAGTGACTAGCCCTCATCACATAGCGACTAGCCCATATCACATAGCGACTAGCCCGTATCACATAGCAACTAGCCCATATCACATAGTGACTAGATCTAATCACATAGCGACTAGCCCATATCACATAGCGACTAGCTATTATCACATAGCGACTAGCCCTCATCACATAGCGACTAGCCCTTATCACATAGCGACTAGCCCTCATCACATAGCAACTAGCCCTCATCACATAGCGACTATCCCTTATCACATAGCGGCTCTTATCACATAGCGACTAGCTCTTATCACATAGCGACTAGCCCTTATCACATAGCGACTAGCTCTTATCACATAGCAACTAGCCCTCATCACATAGCGACTAGCCCTTATCACATAGCGACTAGCTCTGATCACATAGCGAATAGCCCTTATCACATAGCGACTAGCCCTTATCACATAGCGACTAGCCCTTATCACATAGGGATTAGATCTTATCACATAGTGGCTAGCCCTTATCACATAGTGACTAGCTTTTATCACATAGCGACTAGCTCTTATCACATAGGGACTAGCTCTTATCACATAACAACTAGCCCTCATCACAAAGCAACTAGCTCTTATCACATAGCGACTAGCTCTTATCACATAGCGACTAGCCCTCATCACATATCGACTAGCCCTTATCACATAGTGACATAGCGACTAGCTCTTATCACCTCTTATCACATAGGGACTAGCTCTTATCACATAGCTACTAGATCTTATCACATAGTGACTAGCCCTTATTACATAGCGATTAGCCCTTATCACATAGTGACTAACCCTCATCACATAGCGACTAACCCTCATCACATAGCGACTAGCTAATATCACATAGCGACTAGCTCTTATCACATAGCAACTAGCCCTTATTACATAGCGACTAGCTCTTATCACATAGCGACTAGCTCTTATCACATAGGGACTAGCTCTTATCACATAACGACTAGCCCTTATCACATAGGGATTCACTCTTATCACATAGCTACTAGATCTTATCACATAGTGACTAGCCCTTATTACATAGCGATTAGCCCTTATCACATAGTGACTAACCCTCATCACATAGCGACTAACCCTCATCACATAGCGACTAGCTAATATCACATAGCGACTAGCTCTTATCACATAGCAACTAGCTCTTATCACATAGGGACTAGCTCTTATCACATAACGACTAGCCCTTATCACATAGGGATTCACTCTTATCACATAGCGACTAGCCCTTATCACATAGCGACTAGCTCTTATCACATAGCGACTAGCCCTCATCACATAGTGACTAGCCACCAACATGATCAGGGTCCAGCCTTTCTGATATCACTTGAATATCCTGTTGCAGATTTCGTGTAGCCTTTTGTTGCTCTTCATGGGCATTCCTGAATGTCTCCGCCTGCACAGCGGCCATCTGTTGCACCAAAATCTCAGTGCTCTCTCTCTGTGATTTAGCCATAAGCATAGCATTCTCTGCCTGGGCCAAAACCAACTGCTGCAGGGCTGCACTATTCTCATCATCTCTCCTGTTAGCCTCCTGTTGCCCAGTGTTAGACTTTATCAAAGCTTTAACGACTTCCTCCATGTTGCTTGCAAATTACAATGCCCACAGACAAAGGGCCCGATTACAAGTGGAGCGGTATTTAACGCTCCCGCCCTAACTCCACTAGAAGTGAGCTTTTAGCGAGCATCGGGGAGCGCTCCTATAACAAGTAAAATGTTTTTGCTTGCACGCTAACCTGATGTGCACAAAAAGCCGAAGTTAGAATTTCAGGCAAACGTAATCGCATATTCTTATGTGCGCTAACACAATATGAAAATACGAACATTTTACATTTAAATGTTCTTCACATAGCAGAATATGTTCTATTTATTCATAAATACATATTTATACATATATCTGATGTTTTGTGTACAATATATAGTTATACCTTTATATACAGTATCTCACAAAAGTGAGTACACTCCTCACATTTTTGTAAATATTTTATTATATCTTTTCATGTGACATCACTGAAGAAATTACACTTTGCTACAATGTAAAGGAGGGTACAGCCTGTATAATGATGTAAATTTGCCGTCCCCTCAAAATAACTCAACACACAGCCATTAATGTCTAAACCGTTGGCAACAAAAGTGAGTACACCGCTAAGTGGAAATGTCCAAATTGTGCCCAAAGCGTCAATATTTTGTGTGACCACCATTGTTTTCCAGCACTGCCTTAACCTTCTTGTTCATGGAGTTCAACAGAGCTTCACAGGTTGCCACTGGAGTCCTCTTCCACTCCTCCATGACAACATCACGGAGCTGGTGGATGTTAGAGGCCTTGTGCTTCCCCACCTTTCGTTTGAGGATGCCCCACAGATGCTCAATAGGGTTTAGGTCTGGAGACATGCTTGGCCAGTCCATCACCTTTACCCTCAGCTTCTTTAGCAAGGCAGTGGTGGTCTTGGAGATGTGTTTGGGATTGTTATCAAGTTGGAATACTGCCCTGCGGCCCAGTCTCCGAAGGGAGGGGATCATGCTCTGCTTCAGTATATCACAGTACATGTTGGCATTCATGGTTCCCTCAGTGAACTGTAGCTCCCCAGTGCCGGCAGCACTCATGCTGGCCCAGACCATGACACTCCTATCACCATGCTTGACTGTAGGCAAGACACACTTGTCTTTGTACTCCTCACCTGGTTGCCGCCACACACGCTTGACACCATCTGAACCAAATAAGTTTATCTTGGTCTCATCGGACCACAGGACATGGTTCCAGTAATCCATGTCCTTACTCTGCTTGTCTTCAGCAAACTGCAGGCTTTCTTGTGCATCATCTTTAGAAGAGGCTTCCTTCTGGGACGATAGCCATGCAGATCAATTTTATGCAGTGTGCGGCGTATGGTCTGAGCACTGACAGGCTGACCCCCAGCCCCTTCAACCTCTGCAGCAATGCTGGCAGCACTCATACGTCTTTTTCCCAAAGACAACCTCTGGATATGACTAGGGATGGGCAAATATGTTTATATTCGAATTCGAATGTTAGAACGAATGTTATTATAGAAATTTTATTTACATAATAGAATATTGATAAGAACGAATATTTTTAAAAATTTGATTTTTGAATGTTATTTACAGTTTTCAAAATGTCACATTCAAATTCAAATGTCACTTTGGAATTCGAATATTACATTTATAAAACACAATTGTAGACTAGAAACACTATTTCGAATTTGAATGTCACATTCAAATCGAAAATCACATTTGAATCGAATATCACATTCAAATTTGAATATTACATTTATAAAACACAGTATTAGACTAGAAATACTATTTCAAATTCGAATATCACATTCAAATCGAATATCACATTTATTAAACACAGTTGTAAACTAGAAATACTATTTCGAATTCGAATGTCACATTCAAATCGAATATCGCATTTATTAAACACAGTTGTAAACTAGAAATACTATTTCGAATTCGAATGTCACATTCAAATTCGAATGTCACATTCAAATTTGAATATTACATTTAAAAAACACAGTATTAGACTAGAAATACTATTTCAAATTCGAATGTCACATTCAAATTCGAATATTACATTTAAAACACAGTATTAGACTAGAAATACTATTTCAAATTTCGAATGTGACATTCGAATGTAGCATTCGAATTCGAATATTACATTTATTAAACACAGTTGTAGACTAGAAATACTATTTCGAATTTGAATGTCACATTCAAATGCGAATATTACATTTCGAAATTGAATGAATACATAGCTAAACATTCTATTATTCTAACAAATATTTTCGAATTTTATTGAAAAATGCGAAAACGAAAATTCAAAAATAGATTATTAGAATGTTATATAAACATTCGAAATTCGAACAAACAAATGTATAAAAATTTGTTTTATATTTTGAATTTTTAGAAACATTCGCCCATCCCTAGATATGACGCTGAGCACGTGCACTCAACTTCTTTGGTTGACCATGGCGAGGCCTATTCTGAGTAAAACCGGTCTTGTAAAACCGCTGTATGGTCTTGCCCACCGTGCTGCGGCTCAGTTTCAGGGTCTTGACAATCTTCTTATAGCCTAGGCATCTTTATGTAGAGCAACAATACTTTTTTTCAGATCCTCAGAGAGTTCTTTGCCATTAGGTGCCATGATGAACTTCCAGTGACCAGTATGAGAGAGTGTGAGAGCGATAACACCAGATTTAACACACCTGCTCCCCATTCACACCTGAGACCTTGTAAGATTAATGAGTCACATGACACCGGGGAGGGAAAATGGCAATTTGAGCCCATTTGGACATTTCCACTTAGGGGTGTACTCACTTTTGTTGCCAACGGTTTAGACATTAATCGCTATGTGTTGAGTTATTTTGAGGGGACAGCAAATTTACACTGTTATACAGACTGTACACTCACTACTTTACATTGTAGCAAAGTGCAATATCTTCAGTGTTGTCACATGAAAAGATATAATAAAATATTTAGACAAATGTGAGGGGTGTACTCACTTTTGTGAGATACTGTGTGTGTGTATCTATCTATCTATCTATCTATCTATCTATCTATCTATCTATCTATCTATCTATCTATATATATAATTCTGCTTTGTGAAGAACATTGGAATGTGAAATATTTACAGTAAATACATAGTTAAAACCTTTATTAAATATGAATATTGCACACATATGCATTTCTTTGAGCCCTTATAACTTTTGTGAGCAATATTTTTTTAAAATAATTGTTTATTAGACAATGTTAATATGAGTGTAACTGTACTTTGTAATGTATTTTTTATGTGTTTTGTGCAACCTTTTTGTTTTTGCGAAACAGTTAACCACAGCTCTGAAGTCACAGTAATAATTCTAGTGTAAATTGCGTTTACTTTTTTTTTTTTTTTTTTTTTTTTTTTAGGCCAGAAACTATTTTAATTATATATATTTTGTTTTTGTTTTCAGTGCAAAACTATATTTGATTTTTTTTTAAACTACAGAAATAGACTGACACCCTTTACAGAAAAAAATTGTTTGGTAAATACAGAAATGATGTTTTGATACATTAAAGCATTGTTTAGCAGTTTACAACGTGATTGTTAATGTATTATAAAGAAAATGAAACTGGTCTGCACATAAATCATGAAAGTTTGCTTATTCCCAGCCCCCTCTTCTCATCAGATTTATTGACCCTGGTCAGACAAAGACTTGTGCTTTGATTACTGCTCTTCCAGCCAGGATGGGGCATCAACCCCCGGAGTTTTCAATTTAACGTGGAACTGTTTCAACGTCTGTTCAAGCTGCTTCTGGTTCCCGGCAAAATAGCCAGCAATAGCATTGTGGAATAGGACTAGTTGATTATGCAGAACTTTTACCTTATTTTCTTCCAGGAACTTCAGTTTGATAGAAACATCATTTCGCATTTTGTCATACTTCTCCTTGTGTGTTTGGAAAAGTTGCTGTGACTGTTCAATCTTAGGCATTGTTGTGGCATCACGTGGTCCCAAATTTAGCTCCTCCAAGTCTGTGCGGTATGCATCATATTCAATTCTTGCTGTTTCTTAATGCTTCACTGTAACCAGTGTATCTTCAATTGTTTTGTTAACTAATGTGTTTACACTAGAGATGAAAAAGTTGATGGCCCCAAGAAGAGTTTCTCCATTCTTGGCCAGAAGCTTCTGAGTATCTGCATTGTACCCAAATTCCTCATGTAGCTCTAAAGACTTCAAGCTGAGGTCTGCAAAAGCATCTCCCATCTGCCTCTGGGTCTGCACCATCTGATAGAGCTGTGAAGAGAGCGTCTGTGCCAACTTCAGTACATTTTCATACTTCTTTTTGTTATCTCGAAGAATTTCTATTTGAGCTTCAAGCTCCAGGTCGACTGTTCTGGAGCCACGACCTAACTTTTCCGAGATGATCTGGCGGGTGCACTTGTATGTATTTAAACTCCATCTTCTTACAAGTTCAAACTTTTCAATAGCTGTGCTTCTTGGGTCTTCTGCCAGAACAATGGGTCCACTTTTCTGCTGTGTCCTCTCTCGTTCTGCTTGAAAAGAGCCAGCTTCAATGATTCCTTCTTTATTGCCATCAAAGCCATGAGAGGTGATCTGGGTTTCTGAAAGGCCAAGTCCAGCTTGTATTGACCGCTTTAAGTCCGAATTATAACTGTGCTCTATTGTATCATCAACTGCTCCATTGCTGGTCACGGCTATTTCAGCTGCTGTGCTTCTTGGGGAGTCTTCAGACATTGTGAGTTCATCTACTAATATCCACTAAACAGAAGGTAGACCAGATGGATAGGAGATCCCTAATAGAGCAACCTGTTGCTTCAGTATCACCAATCAGATCATAGTGTATTTTACAAATCTCCAAATTGCGTTTACTTTTAACTCAGTGGTAAGCTAGACAAGCGAAACCCCCCGAAATAAACTCCTTATTGTGAGCTAGCAAACATTTGCGCTCCCCTCGTAATCTGGCCCTTATTGTGTGTGCAGACCTTTTGTACTGTGGCACTTAATTACTGATATATACTGTGCATATATAAACATTTATTGCGTGTACAGACCTTTTGTAATGTGGCTCTTAATTACTGATATATACTGTACATATATAAACATTTATTGTGTGTGCAGACCTTTTGTAATATGGCACTCAATTACTGATATATACTGTACATATATTAAAATTTATTGTGTGTGCAGACCTTTTGTAATGTGGCACTTAATTACTGATATATACTGTGCATATATAAACATTTTAGTGTGCAGACCATTTGTAATGTGCACTTAATTACTGGTATATACTGTGCATATAAACATTTATTGTGTGCGCAGACCTTTTGTAATGATGCACTTAAAGGGACAGTCAACACCTGAATTTTTGTTGTTTTAAAATATAGATAATCCCTTAATTACCCATTCCCCAGTTTTGCACAACGAACACAGCTATAATAATACACGTTTTACCTCTGTGATTGCCTCATATCTATGCCTCTGTAGACTGCCCCCTTTTTTTGTTTCTTTTGACAGACTTGCATTTTAGCCAATCAGTGCTCACTCCTCTGTAAATTCACTTGCATGAGCTCAATATTATCTATATGACACACATGAACTAACACCCGCTAGTGGTGAAAAACTGTTAAAATGCATTTAGATTAGAGGCGGCTTTCAAGGTCTAAGAAATTAGCATATGAACCTCCTAGGTTTAGCTTTCAACTAAGAATACCAAGAGAACAAAGCAAATTAGTGATAAAAGTAAATTGGAAAGTTGTTTAAAATTACATGCCCTATTTGAATCATGAAAGTTTTTTAACTTGACTGTCCCTTTAATTACTGATATATAAACATTTATTGTGTGTGCAGAGCTTTTGTAATGTGGCACTAAATTACTGATATATACTGTGCATATATAAATATTTATTGTGTGTGCAGACCTTTTGTAATGCTGCACTTAGTTACTGATATAAACTGTGCATATATAAACATTTATTGTGTGTGCAAACCTGTTGTAATGCTGCACTTAATTACTGATATATACTGTGCATGTATAAACATTTATTGTGTGTGCAGATCTTATGTAATGTAGCACTTAATTACTGATATATACTGTGCATATATAAATATTTATTGTGTGTGCAGACCTTTTGTAATGCTGCACTTAATTACTGATATATACTGTGCATATATAAACATTTATTGTGTGTGCAGACCTTATGTAATGCAGCACTTAATTACTGATATATACTGTACATATATAAACATTTATTGTGTGTGCAGACCTTATGTAATGCAGCACTTAATTACTGATATATACTGTACATATATAAACATTTATTGTGTGTGCAGACCTTATGTAATGCAGCACTTAATTACTGATATATACTGTACATATATAAACATTTATTGTGTGTGCAGATCTTATGTAATGCAGCACTTAATTACTGATATATACTGTGCATGTATAAACATTTATTGTGTGTGCAGATCTTATGTAATGTAGCACTTAATTACTGATATATACTGTGCATATATAAATATTTATTGTGTGTGCAGACCTTTTGTAATGCTGCACTTAATTACTGATATATACTGTGCATATATAAACATTTATTGTGTGTGCAGACCTTATGTAGTGTGGCACTTAATTACTGATATATACTGTGCATATATAAACATTTATTGTGTGTGCAGACCTTATGTAATGCTGCACTTAATTACTGATATATACTGTGCATGTATAAACATTTATTGTGTGTGCAGACCTTATGTAATGCAGCACTTAATTACTGATATATACTGTGCATATATAAACATTTATTGTGTGTGCATACCTTATGTAATGCAGCACTTAATTACTGATATATACTGTGCATATATAAACATTTATTGCGTGTGCAGACCTTTTGTAATGCTGCACATAGTTACTGATATACACTGTGCATATATAAACATTTATTGTGTGTGCAGACCTTTTGTAATGCTGCACATAGTTACTGATATACACTGTGCATATATAAACATTTATTGCGTGTGCAGACCTTATGTAATGCTGCACTTAATTACTGATATATACTGTGCATATATAAACATTTATTGTGTGTGCAGACCTTATGTAATGCTGCACTTAATTACTGATATATACTGTGCATGTATAAACATTTATTGTGTGTGCAGACCTTATGTAATGCAGCACTTAATTACTGATATATACTGTGCATATATAAACATTTATTGTGTGTGCATACCTTATGTAATGCAGCACTTAATTACTGATATATACTGTGCATATATAAACATTTATTTTGTGTGCAGACCTTTTGTAATGCTGCACATAGTTACTGATATACACTGTGCATATATAAACATTTATTGTGTGTGCAGACCTTTTGTAATGCTGCACATAGTTACTGATATACACTGTGCATATATAAACATTTATTGCGTGTGCAGACCTTATGTAATGCTGCACTTAATTACTGATATATACTGTGTATCTATAAAACATATTTTGTGTATACAAATCTTTTGCAATGCAGTAATTATTTGCTAATATATACTGTACATCTTTACATAAGTTTAATGATCCGTTAATGTATTACTGGGATTCTGTTCTATTTCTAAGACACACAGGAATACGACACATTGCAGTTGCCCTCCGCTCCATCACATTGTGCTGAAGAATGTTGTGATCCTAACATACTTTATGCAACAAACTAAAGGTAATAGGCGACCACCAGGCCATCTGGTCATCCTGCTAAGCAACAGATGGTGGCAGTAGATCCCATCAGCTGATCTCCGGTTTATGGACGAGCTATACATAGCCAAACTGACTGAGGATCTGCAAGCAGGCTAGGCAGCGATACTTTGTGCCTGCAGGCTTACCAACCCATCATTTATTAAAGGGTTATGAATTTCAGTATGGACAAAATACCTATAATATCATGAATCAGAATTATCTGAAGCTTATGACCAGAAGTCATGTTTTTGTGCTGCAGGATTCATTGAGGATTTATGTTTCACTGACATAAGAGATTCTGTCAGCAGAGGTGATCATGGGCTGTAATGATTATAATCTATTCCAGTGGTTGAAAAATGTGTTTTAAATTTAGGAGCAGCTCAGAATACTGAGGGGGCAGCAACAGAATGGTCCAGATTCATAGAAGCTTGTGAGATAGAGGGGCCTCACTAGAAAGACACAACAAACTTCATTAAAGGGACACTGAACCCAAATATTTTCTTTTGTGATTCAGATAGAGCATGCAATTTTAAGCAACTATCTAATTTACTCTTATTATGAATGTTTCTTTATTCTCTTGCTATCTTTATTTGAAAAAGAAGGCATCTAAGCTAAGGAGTCAGACAGTTCTTGGTTCAGACCCTGGACAGCACTTGTTTATTGGTGGGTGAATTTATCCACCAATCAGCAAGAACAACCCAGGTTGTTCACCAAAAATGGGCTGGCTTCTAAACTTACATTCATGCTTTTCAAATAAAGATACCAAGAGAATGAAGAAAATTTGATAACAGGAATAAATTAGAAAGTTGCTTAAAATTGCTGCTCTATATGAATCACGAAAGAAAAAATTTGGCTTCAGTGTCCCTTTAAGCATAGCTGCACCTGGCTTTAATAGCTTATTGTTAGTGAACGTTCCTGCCAGTGACATCTATAGTTGTGGTAAGGGACAGATACTTGAGAACAATTAAAATAATTACAACCTAACAACTTAAAAACAGTAAATGTGTAGAATATCTGTCATGTCACAGAATAGTAGTCTCATCGCACAGAACCCGAGGCACCTGGGAAACCTCAGAGACAGAACCTGGGAAACCTCACAGACAGAACCTGGGAAACCTCAGAGAGAGAACCTGGCAAACCTTAGAGAGAGAATCTAGGAAACCTCACAAACAGAACCTGGGAAACCTCACAGACAGAACCTGGGAAACCTTAGAGAGAGAATCTAGGAAACCTCACAGACAGAACCTGGGAAACCTCAGAGAGAGAACCTGGGAAACCTTAGAGAGAGAATCTAGGAAACCTCACAGACAGAACCTGGGAAAACTCACAGACAGAACCTGGGAAACCTCAGAGAGAGAACCTGGGAAACCTTAGAGAGAGAATCTAGGAAACCTCACAGACAGAACCTGGGAAACCTCACAGACAGAACCTGGAAAACCTCACAGACAGAACCTGGGAAACCTCACAGACAGAACCTGGGAAACCTCACAGACAGAACCTGGGAAACCTCACAGACAGAACCTGGGAAACCTCTCAGACAGAACCTGGGAAACCTCACAGACAGAACCTGAGACACCTCACAGACAGAACCTGGGACACCTCACAGACAGAACCTGGGGCACCTCACAGACAGAACCTGGGAAACCTCACAGACAGAACCTGGGAAACCTCACAGACAGAACCTGGGAAACCTCGCAGACAGAACCTGGGAAACTTCAGAGAGAGAACCTAGGAAACCTCACAGACAGAACCTGGGAAACCTCAGAGAGAGAACCTAGGAAACCTCACAGACAGAACCTGGGAAACCTCAGAGAGAGAGAACCTAGGAAAGCTCACAGACAGAACCTGGGAAACCTCACAGACAGAACCTGGGAAACCTCACAGACAGAACCTGGGAAACCTCACAGACAGAACCTGGGAAACTTCAGAGAGAGAACCTAGGAAACCTCACAGACAGAACCTGGGAAACTTCAGAGAGAGAACCTGGGAAACTTCAGAGAGAGAACCTAGGAAACCTCATAGACAGAACCTGGGAAACCTCAGAGAGAGAACCTGGGAAATCTCACAGACAGAACCTGGGAAAC
This sequence comes from Bombina bombina, assembly GCF_027579735.1. Lineage (NCBI taxonomy): Eukaryota > Metazoa > Chordata > Amphibia > Anura > Bombinatoridae > Bombina > Bombina bombina. The sequence continues at coordinate 120,027,550 of NC_069510.1, forward strand.
TTCAGAGAGAGAACCTGGGACACCTCACAGACAGAACCTGGGACACCTCACAGACAGAACCTGGGACACCTCACAGACAGAACCTGGGACACCTCACAGACAGAACCTGGGAAACCTCACAGACAGAACCTGGGAAACCTCACAGACAGAACCTGGGAAACCTCACAGACAGAACCTGGGAAACCTCAGAGAGAGAACCTAGGAAACCTCACAGACAGAACCTGGGAAACCTCAGAGAGAGAACCTAGGAAACCTCACAGACAGAACCTGGGAAACCTCACAGACAGAACCTGGGACACCTCACAGACAGAACCTGGGACACCTCACAGACAGAACCTGGGACACCTCACAGACAGAACCTGGGAAAACTCACAGACAGAACCTGGGAAACCTCACAGATAGAACCTGGGAAACCTCACAGACAGAACCTGGGAAACCTCACAGACAGAACCTGGGAAACTTCAGAGAGAGAACCTAGGAAACCTCACAGACAGAACCTGGGAAACCTCAGAGAGAGAACCTGGGAAACCTCACAGACAGAACCTGGGAAACTTCAGAAAGAGAACCTAGGAAACCTCACAGACAGAACCTGGGAAACCTCACAGACAGATACCGGAGCAACATTACACAGATTGTGCAAGCAACGAGAGGAGCTCTTCTAATTACCCATCGGAATAAAGTTTTTTCATCTGAACCCATCGGCAACCAAGAATCCATTTGACGGCATTTATTTAACCGCATAAAGAAAATCCAACGGAATTCCATCTATATCTTTGAAACTGTAGCTGACGGATCGGTCACTGACCGACAGGAATAAGAAGACCTAAAGATACAGAACGGCTCATCTAAGCCGCATACGAATCCACACTTGGCGGCTTACACCAAACCGCACCCAACACTAACCTGGGAGGGACACCATCAGGTACCATCTACTCGCCAGCAATTAGATTGGTCACTGACCGGCAAAAGAAAAGGATACATAGCGGCCACCGGAACCGCACTGTATCTACTTCAAGGTGAGACCCAATAAAGAAAACCACGGAGGAACACCAACATATACCCAAATAAAAGGAACACACAGTGGCATATATTTAACCGCACACACAGAAGAGAGCTTATAGCTGTTACATCGGGTCACGGAGGAACACCAACATATACCCAAATAAAAAGAACATACAGCAGCATATATTTAACCGCACACACAGAAGAGACCTTACAGCTGTTACACCGGGTCAGGTAAATTGTAGCGGCATATATTTAACCGCACCATCTTGTATGCTATAAGCCTGGCAAAATACTATCTTGCATTTATAAACCAGGTCAAATACCTCACCGGTTTCAAGCAACATAGTGATATCATACAGATACACTATAAGGTACTGTTTTTAACATATCATCCTCTAGTGTGATAAACACGCTCTGTCCATTAGTTTGACAAACTGGAATAACAGAGTCCTATTTAGAAGAAATAAGCACACGTCTAAACTGTATTTATACATTTTAATGCATTTTTAGAAATTGTGTAACTATTTTAATTTGACTTATATGTAAACATTTTTATACTATCTGTATACAATATTATCCGACACCGGTGTCAAGTAAAATTCATGTCACTACATTAATAGTAATTTTATGTCTTTTTATACTGTATTATACTTAATAAAATTGTAAATAATATAACAACTCAGTTTTGTGGTCACCTTTACTATAATGAGTATTTTTAAGAATAGAATATCTATATAGAAACACTACTCTAGAAATTAGAATAACTTTGGAAATAGAATTTATATACAGGTAATAGCGACACTCACTAATATACCACATTAAGTCCGCATTAAGGCTATAGGACCAGCAAATATATTAGAGAATCGAACATATAAATAATCACATATTGGGAATAGCATTTATTTGCGCCACCTACTCCAGCAACTGTAAAATTTAAACCTCACAGATAGAACCTGGGAAACCTCACAGACAGAACCTGGGACACCTCACAGACAGAACCTGGGACACCTCACAGACAGAACCTGGGAAACCTCACAGACAGAACGCGGGAAACCTCACAGACAGAACTCGGGAAACCTCACAGACAGAACCCGGGAAACCTCACAGAGAAAACCCGGGAAACCTCACAGACATAACCTGGGACACCTCACAGACAGAACATAGGACACCTCACAGACAGAACCTGGGAAACCTCACAGACAGAACCCGGGAAACCTCACAGACAGAACCTGGGAAACCTCACAGACAGAACCTGAGAAACCTCACAGACAGAACCCGGGAAACCTCACAGACAGAACCTGGGAAACCTCTGAGATAGAACCTGGGAAACCTCAGAGAGAGAACCTGGGAAACTTCACAGACAGAACCTGGGAAACCTCAGAGAACCTGGGAAACCTCAGAGAGAGAACCTAGGAAACCTCACAGACAGAACTGGGGAAACCTCAGAGAGAGAACCGGGGAAACCTCAGAGGGAGAACCTGGGAAACCTCAGAGAGAGAACCTAGGAAACCTCACAGATAGAACTTGGGAAACCTCACAGATAGAACCTGGAAAACCTCACAGATAGAACCTGGGACACCTCACAGACAGAACCTGGGACACCTCGCAGACAGAACCTGGGAAACCTCACAGACAGAACCTGGGACACCTCACAGACAGAACCTGGGACACCTCACAGACAGAACCTGAGAAACCTCACAGACAGAACCCGGGAAACCTCACAGACAGAACCTGGGAAACCTCACAGACAGAACCTGAGAAACCTCACAGACAGAACCCGGGAAACCTCACAGACAGAACCTGGGAAACCTCTGAGATAGAACCTGGGAAACCTCAGAGAGAGAACCTGGGAAACTTCACAGACAGAACCTGGGAAACCTCAGAGAACCTGGGAAACCTCAGAGAGAGAACCTAGGAAACCTCACAGACAGAACCGGGGAAACCTCAGAGAGAGAACCGGGGAAACCTCAGAGGGAGAACCTGGGAAACCTCAGAGAGAGAACCTAGGAAACCTCACAGATAGAACTTGGGAAACCTCACAGATAGAACCTGGAAAACCTCACAGATAGAACCTGGGACACCTCACAGACAGAACCTGGGACACCTCGCAGACAGAACCTGGGAAACCTCACAGACAGAACCTGGGACACCTCACAGACAGAACCTGGGACACCTCACAGACAGAACCTGGGACACCTCACAGACAGAACCTGGGACACCTCGCAGACAGAACCTGGGAAACCTCACAGACAGAACCCGGGAAACCTCACAGAGAAAACCTGGGAAACCTCACAGACAGAACCTGGGAAACCTCACAGATAGAACCTGGGAAACCTCACAGATAGAACCTGGGAAACCTCACAGACAGAACCTGGAAACCTCACAGACAGAACTTGGGAAACCTCACAGACAGAAGTGTGATAAACACTCCTCTAGTGTGATAAGACAGAACCTGGGAAACCTCACAGACAGAACGCGGGAAACCTCACAGACAGAACTCGGGAAACCTCACAGACAGAACCCGGGAAACCTCACAGAGAAAACCCGGGAAACCTCACAGACATAACCTGGGACACCTCACAGACAGAACCTAGGACACCTCACAGACAGAACCTGGGAAACCTCACAGACAGAACCCGGGAAACCTCACAGACAGAACCTGGGAAACCTCACAGACAGAACTTGGGAAACCTCACAGACAGAAGTGTGATAAACACTCCTCTAGTGTGATAAGACAGAACCTGGGAAACCTCACAGACAGAACGCGGGAAACCTCACAGACAGAACTCGGGAAACCTCACAGACAGAACCTGGGACACCTCACAGACATAACCTGGGACACCTCACAGACAGAACCTGGGACACCTCGCAGACAGAACCTGGGAAACCTCACAGACAGAACCCGGGAAACCTCACAGAGAAAACCTGGGAAACCTCACAGACAGAACCTGGGAAACCTCACAGATAGAACCTGGGAAACCTCACAGATAGAACCTGGGAAACCTCACAGACAGAACCTGGAAACCTCACAGACAGAACTTGGGAAACCTCACAGACAGAAGTGTGATAAACACTCCTCTAGTGTGATAAGACAGAACCTGGGAAACCTCACAGACAGAACGCGGGAAACCTCACAGACAGAACTCGGGAAACCTCACAGACAGAACCCGGGAAACCTCACAGAGAAAACCCGGGAAACCTCACAGACATAACCTGGGACACCTCACAGACAGAACCTAGGACACCTCACAGACAGAACCTGGGAAACCTCACAGACAGAACCCGGGAAACCTCACAGACAGAACCTGGGAAACCTCACAGACAGAACTTGGGAAACCTCACAGACAGAAGTGTGATAAACACTCCTCTAGTGTGATAAGACAGAACCTGGGAAACCTCACAGACAGAACTTGGGAAACCTCACAGACAGAAGTGTGATAAACACTCCTCTAGTGTGATAAGACAGAACCTGGGAAACCTCACAGACAGAACGCGGGAAACCTCACAGACAGAACTCGGGAAACCTCACAGACAGAACTCGGGAAACCTCACAGAGAAAACCCGGGAAACCTCACAGACATAACCTGGGACACCTCGCAGACAGAACCTAGGACACCTCACAGACAGAACCTGGGAAACCTCACAGACAGAACCCGGGAAACCTCACAGACAGAACCTGGGAAACCTCACAGACAGAACCTGGGAAACCTCACAGACAGAACCCGGGAAACCTCACAGACAGAACTTGGGAAACCTCACAGACAGAAGTGTGATAAACACTCCTCTAGTGTGATAAGACAGAACCTGGGAAACCTCACAGACAGAACGCGGGAAACCTCACAGACAGAACTCGGGAAACCTCACAGACAGAACCCGGGAAACCTCACAGACATAACCTGGGACACCTCACAGACAGAACCTAGGACACCTCACAGACAGAACCTGGGAAACCTCACAGACAGAACCCGGGAAACCTCACAGACAGAACCCGGGAAACCTCACAGACAGAACCTGGGAAACCTCACAGACAGAACTTGGGAAACCTCACAGACAGAAGTGTGATAAACACTCCTCTAGTGTGATAAGACAGAACCTGGGAAACCTCACAGACAGAACGCGGGAAACCTCACAGACAGAACTCGGGAAACCTCACAGACAGAACCTGGGACACCTCACAGACATAACCTGGGACACCTCACAGACATAACCTGGGACACCTCACAGACAGAACCTGGGACACCTCGCAGACAGAACCTGGGAAACCTCACAGACAGAACCCGGGAAACCTCACAGAGAAAACCTGGGAAACCTCACAGACAGAACCTGGGAAACCTCACAGATAGAACCTGGGAAACCTCACAGATAGAACCTGGGAAACCTCACAGACAGAACCTGGAAACCTCACAGACAGAACTTGGGAAACCTCACAGACAGAAGTGTGATAAACACTCCTCTAGTGTGATAAGACAGAACCTGGGAAACCTCACAGACAGAACGCGGGAAACCTCACAGACAGAACTCGGGAAACCTCACAGACAGAACCCGGGAAACCTCACAGAGAAAACCCGGGAAACCTCACAGACATAACCTGGGATACCTCACAGACAGAACCTAGGACACCTCACAGACAGAACCTGGGAAACCTCACAGACAGAACCCGGGAAACCTCACAGACAGAACCTGGGAAACCTCACAGACAGAACTTGGGAAACCTCACAGACAGAAGTGTGATAAACACTCCTCTAGTGTGATAAGACAGAACCTGGGAAACCTCACAGACAGAACGCGGGAAACCTCACAGACAGAACTCGGGAAACCTCACAGACAGAACCCGGTAAACCTCACAGAGAAAACCCGGGAAACCTCACAGACATAACCTGGGACACCTCACAGACAGAACCTGGGAAACCTCACAGACAGAACCCGGGAAACCTCACAGACAGAACCTGGGAAACCTCACAGACAGAACTTGGGAAACCTCACAGACAGAAGTGTGATAAACACTCCTCTAGTGTGATAAGACAGAACCTGGGAAACCTCACAGACAGAACGCGGGAAACCTCACAGACAGAACGCGGGAAACCTCACAGACAGAACTCGGGAAACCTCACAGACAGAACCCGGGAAACCTCACAGAGAAAACCCGGGAAACCTCACAGACATAACCTGGGACACCTCGCAGACAGAACCTAGGACACCTCACAGACAGAACCTGGGAAACCTCACAGACAGAACCCGGGAAACCTCACAGACAGAACCTGGGAAACCTCACAGACAGAACCTGGGAAACCTCACAGACAGAACCCGGGAAACCTCACAGACAGAACCTGGGAAACCTCTGAGATAGAACCTGGGAAACCTCAGAGAGAGAACCTGGGAAACCTCACAGACAGAACCTGGGAAACCTCAGAGAACCTGGGAAACCTCAGAGAGAGAACCTAGGAAACCTCACAGACAGAACCTGGGAAACCTCAGAGAGAGAACCGGGGAAACCTCAGAGGGAGAACCTGGGAAACCTCAGAGAGAGAACCTAGGAAACCTCACAGATAGAACTTGGGAAACCTCACAGATAGAACCTGGAAAACCTCACAGATAGAACCTGGGAAACCTCACAGACATAACCTGGGACACCTCACAGACAGAACCTGGGACACCTCGCAGACAGAACCTGGGAAACCTCACAGACAGAACCTGGGACACCTCACAGACATAACCTGGGACACCTCACAGACAGAACCTGGGACACCTCGCAGACAGAACCTGGGAAACCTCACAGACAGAACCCGGGAAACCTCACAGAGAAAACCTGGGAAACCTCACAGACAGAACCTGGGAAACCTCACAGATAGAACCTGGGAAACCTCACAGACAGAACCTGGAAACCTCACAGACAGAACTTGGGAAACCTCACAGACAGAACCTGGGAAACCTCACAGACAGAACCTGGGAAACCTCACAGACAGAACCTGGGAAACCTCACAGAGAGAACCTGGGAAACCTCACAGAGAGAACCTGGGAAACCTCACAGAGAGAACCTGGGAAACCTCACAGATAGAACCTGGGAAACCTCACAGAGAGAACCTGGGAAACCTCACAGACAGAACCTGGGAAACCTCACAGACAGAACCTGGGACACCTCACAGACAGAACTTGGGAAACCTCACAGACAGAACCTGGGACACCTCACACACAGAACCTGGGAAACCTCACAGAGAGAACCTGGGAAACCTCACAGACAGAACCTGGGAAACCTCATAGACAGAACCTGGGAAACCTCACAGAGAGGTGATTGTAGGAAGATTGCAGGGCTGTACCTAATAATGTGGCCGCACAGTGTATATGAATATAAGCATATACATATGTATTTATAGTAATAACAGTCTTTTTCAGTGCCCTTTTGTTTTAACACACCACATCCAATCACTTTAAGAACTGACCTTCAACTACTGTGGACGCTTTGGGGTAGATTTCTCCAGCAGCGGATGCTGCTTTCTACCCCCGAAGTTTCAGGTCTACCTGAAACTAAAGTTAAGAAGCTCCTTAACTCATCCGCCACCTCTTTGGTGGCGGACAGCAATCATCTCGATCGGATATAATCGGGATGAATGACACCCTCTTCTAGCGGCCGGAAATGCTTGTGCAATAATAATTTACTACAGCCCATCATGTCCACCCATTTGATAAATCTACCCCTTTCTCTCTTTTGAAAAAAGCCTTTTGTACTGCTGAATGGCAACTTACTTGATGGTCCTTACTGAATGGAGACATTGAGGCTGAATTATCAAATGTCTGTCAGACCTGATCCGACAGTGCGGATCAGGTCCGACAGACATCGCTGAATGCGGAGAGCAATACTCTCTCCGTATTCAGCATTGCACCAGCAGCTCACAAGAGCTGCAGGTGCAACGCCGCCCTTATGCAGACTCGAGGCCAATGGGCCACCAGCTGGGAGGTGTCAATCAACCCGATCGTACTCGATCGCGTTGAATTATGGCGATTCCTGTCCGCCTCATCAGAGCAGGCGGACAGGGTTATGGAGCAGCGGTCTTTAGAACGCTGCTCCATAACTTGTGTTTCTGGCGAGTCTGAAGACTCGCCAGAAACACGGGCCCTCAAGCTCCTTACGGAGCTTGATAAATGGGCCTCATTGGCTAGAGGGTATTACCAACCACATTCAGATTCTTACTGACATAAGAACCTGATGTATTTAGAGACTGCTCACCGACTTAATCCTAGACAGGCCAGATGGGCCTTATTCTTTTCTCATTTTAATTTTATAGTCTCTTATCTTCTAACGCCCTTTCCTGTCGGTTTCCTCAGTTCAATGATGCCTCTGAAACTCCTATAGAGCATATCATTCCTCCCGCCTGTGTTATTAGTCAACTCAACACATCTCTTCTCAAATGTGCAATGGGCACAGTCAAGAAAACCTCCCGAGGCTCTTGCTGCTCCTGAGATCTTTTTGTACCTCTGAATCTCTGTACTCCTGTGCTATCCTGGGCTCATGATAGCAAACTTTCAGGTCATCCCGGTTCGTAACAAACCTTTAAACCTCTCTTTCAACTTGTCTGATGGCCCACCATGAAGTCTGATTCTCATGAGTATGTCAAGGCCTGTCAGACCTGTGCTGTTAACAAGACTACTTGAACCTTACCTCATGGTCTGCTTCAACCCTTGTCCATACCTAAGCAGCCTTGGACACACATAGCCATGGATTTTGTTGTGGATCTCCCTCCTTCCAATAATAATAATAATAATAATAATAGTGTCATCTGGATTGTGGAAGATCGATTTTCCACGTTTACCCATTTTGTAACATTACTCAAGCTGCCCAAGAAATGGCGGATCTTTTTCTTTCTCATGTTGTACGACTTCATGGTTTACCCTTGAACATCGTCTCTGACAAAGGACCTCAATTTCTTTCTACCTTTTGGAGGGGCTTTTTTTAATTAATTGGTACTACTAATTGTCTGTCTTCAATACCTTGTGCACTGGAAGGGTTACTCTGTGGCTGATCATTCCTGGGTTCCTGCCCACGAAGTTCATGCCCCTTCTCTTGTGTCCCGGGTTCATGCTGCTAATCCCACTAAACCGGCTAGCATCGGGTTGTTGTGCAGAACGCTGCTCCATAACTTGTGTTTCTGGTGAGTCTGAAGACTTGCCAGAAACACGGGCCCTCAAGCTCCAAACGGAGCTTGATAAATGGGCCTCATTGGCTAGAGGGTATTACCAACCGCATTCAGATTCTTACTGACATAAGAACCTGATGTATTTAGAGACTGCTCACCGACTTAATCCTAGACAGGCCAGATGGGCCTTATTCTTTTCTCATTTTAATTTTATAGTCTCTTATCTTCTAACGCCCTTTCCTGTCGGTTTCCTCAGTTCAATGATGCCTCTGAAACTCCTATAGAGCATATCATTCCTCCCGCCTGTGTTATTAGTCCACTCAACACATCTCTTCTCAAATGTGCAATGGGCACAGTCAAGAAAACCTCCCGAGGCTCTTGCTGCTCCTGAGATCTTTTTGTACCTCTGAATCTCTGTACTCCTGTGCTATCCTGGGCTCATGATAGCAAACTTTCAGGTCATCCCGGTTCGTAACAACCTTTAAACCTCTCTCTCAACTTGTCTGATGGCCCACCATGAAGTCTGATTCTCATGAGTATGTCAAGGCCTGTCAGACCTGTGCTGTTAACAAGACTACTTGAACCTTACCTCATGGTCTGCTTCAACCCTTGACCATACCTAAGCAGCCTTGGACACACATAGCCATGGATTTTGTTGTGGATCTCCCTCCTTCCAATAATAATAATAATAATAATAATAATAGTGTCATCTGGATTGTGGAAGATCAATTTTCTACGTTTACCCATTTTGTAACATTACTCAAGCTGCCCAAGAAATGGCGGATCTTTTTCTTTCTCATGTTGTACGACTTCATGGTTTACCCTTGAACATCGTCTCTGACAAACGACCTCAATTTATTTCTACCTTTTGGAGGGGATTTTTTAATTAATTGGTACTACTAATTGTCTGTCTTCTTCAATACCTTGTGCACTGGAAGGGTTACTCTGTGGCTGATCATTCCTGGGTTCCTGCCCGCGAAGTTCATGCCCCTTCTCTTGTGTCCCGGGTTCATGCTGCTAATCCCACTAAACTGGCTAGCATCGGGTTGTTGTGCAGCACACGGTGGTAACATTATTGCCGCGTGTCAGGAGTGTCGCTCTTCTCATTATGCGCACCTGTGCATCATCCCTAGCGTGAACCTGTGCCTATTTAAAGCACCTCCTTCTTATCTTCCTTGCCTAAGTATAGGTTTTCCATAGTGTACTCCTCGGTGCTCAATAAATTCTTTACATACTATCTGCTGATCCATAAGAGCAGTGAGTACCTACAGCAGGTATTAATACTGAATACACTACAGTTACATACTATCTGCTGATCCTGTCACCATAAGAGCAGTGAGTACCTTAAGCAGGTATTATTACTGAATACACTACACTTACATACTATCTGCTGATCCTGTCACCATAAGAGCAGTAAGTACCTACAGCAGGTATTATTAAAGAATATACTACAGTTACATACTATCTGCTGATCCTGTCACCATAAGAGCAGTGAGTACCTACTGCAGGTATTAATCTTGAACACACAACACTTACATACTATTTGCTGATCCTGTCACCATAAGAGCAGTGAGTACCTACAACAGGTATTATTACTGAATACACTACAGTTACATACTATCTGCTGATCCTGTCACCATAAGAGCAGTGAGTACCTACAACAGGTATTATTACTGAATACACTACAGTTACATACTATCTGCTGATCCTGTCACCATAAGAGCAGTGAGTACCTACAGCAGGTATTATTACTGAATATACTAGTTACATACTATCTGCTGATCCTGTCACCATAAGAGCAGTGAGTACCTACAGCAGGTATTATTACTGAATACACTACACTTACATACTTTTCTTCCTAAATGGAAAGAGTCCACAGCTGCATTCATTACTTTTGGGAAATAAGAACCTGGCCACCAGGAGAAGGCAAAGATAACCCAGCCAAAGGCTTAAATACTCCTCCCCTTTTTCTGCGAAACCATCCCGACTCATATTAACAGCTCCTCAAGCAATCGGCGTTGTCGAACTTCGCTTCGTTGCCTGTTTTCTTCTCTCAAGTCCATGGCAGAGGTGATGCTACTATCTGTCACACTTGAAAGGCTGTGTTCCTGTTCCACATCGTAGATTCGATCGTTTCATTTTACTTTATTCATCAATGTACTGTAATGTGAATGTTTTTCCGAGAGGCTACCCCCTTTCAGGTCTAACTTATCATAAGGGTCTCAGTGAATCTCTTGTAGTATCTTGGAATCAAGGGTTAATAACTCCTGAGGGGGGTTATTGAACAGGGGGTTTATAATCATGTTTGTTATGTGATTCAACCTGCTTATGTGTGATGTTTATGGGCTCGTGGTTTGGAACATTGAGGCCTTTGGAAGTGATGCAGCCTTTTTGTTGGGCGCGCTTTTTTGGACTGTACAGTTCACCTTGTGTTCGGGTGTGGCTCCGTTCCATTTTCCATTTCCGCATTCCCGACCGTGTGGCGAAATAAAATTTCTAGTCCGCAGGGGTCTGGTCATACGAGGTGGTGAGTGCCCCAGCCATTGGGGGTGTCAGGTGCCGTTTTTGTTTTTACTACTTAGTCCATATTTATAAATCTTCTATCCAGTCATGGAGGATTCTGATGCTGAGACTGTGCTAATTTCAGATTAAGTTACGGAGGATGCTGATACTGAGACTATTTTGATTTCAGATTCAGATTCTGTGTCCGGTGACGAATCCGGATTGGCCCCGTTGACACATGTCAACCGGTTTTGTTCCGTATGCCATTTCAGAGCACCTGGTTCCTCTGGCTCAGGGAATCAAGGGACTGCTGAGCCATCCGCCGCTGGAGGTCCTGTCCTCCGAGAGGCAAGTTCCCTACCAATTCATACTTCTACACATGTGGGTAACCCAATTTCTGATTCCTCCATGCAGGGTGGCGTGTTCCCCCTGGAGGTTGCAGCACGTTTTCGCTTCCACATAATGTTGGCGATTGTTCGTCTGCAGAGTCCAGACGTTTATTTGAGAATGTGCTTGTGCCTTATTGTCCCGGGCCTTCTGCCTTGGGGAGGGCCTCTACAGTTCCCCGTGGGTGTAACTGTCCCTGAGTGTTGTGCCTTTCATTACAGGATTGCACGCCTTTGCGTATTGCTCAGACATGTTTTTCAGTTATTGAATGACTATCATTACCAGATACGGGGATTTTCAGTCTGCTAATTCAAATGGTGCACCTCATTAGACATGTGGGGATGAAGTAGTCTCCCGATTGTCATTTGTTTGAGATCTTTCCCAGTTTTTGAAAGATAGGGCTCCTTTTGGCTGGTCCTGTGGGTAGGCCTGTGTCTTTTTGGGCGCTAACCTTTCGGTTGCCTTATATTTTATTTATATCTGATGGGATGTCTTTTATTTGTTTCCTTCGGGAACCTTCTGGGATTGATAGTCTTTATTACTTCTTCGGAAGTTGTTTTGGACATGTTAGTCCTATGTTAAAAATGTCTGTTTTTTCCCCTATGAGGGAGAATTTATGCAGTTTTCCAGTTAGGACCCTAGGTGCAGGCTAGTCCTTTCGCGTTCGTTCGGTCTTGTGGCTGTTCAGACACGTGGCGCTGTTCTGCTCAGCTGGTTTGGTAGAAGCGCAGAGTGCTCAGGTTATCATTGTTTTTCATGTTCAGCGAAGCATTCGAGAGGACCTGTGGGTCCGTGAGGCGGGAAGGATTGTTTCAGTCCTTATAGCCTTCAGTCATAGATGGCTGGGCAGGGGAGTTTTCCACTGCGTCACTCTGACATCTGATTTCATCAGAACTTAGTTTCCCTTCCTCATGTGGTGGAGGGTTGGAGGGCTTAACGCCCCTTACCGCAGTTGAGCGGTTTGGCCTTCATTTTTAGGCCTCTGGATTTGTCCTTTTGGGCTTGATCCAACAGCTTGTACAGAATAGCTGTCTAGCATGCGGAAGGTTTGCAGTTTGAAACCAGTTGCAGCTCTTGACACCTTGCAGGTGTCGCGCAAGCTGTTTATAGTGTATCTAGATGCAACTCTTACTCTTTGATGTGTACTGTCTGTCTGAGTTATAAGAGACCTTTGGGTCTTCTTCCATTGTCTCCTGGTGAGTTGAATCTCCTTTTAGGGATCTGTGTTTCCGGGTGATGGTTGTTCCCTGCGGGGACTTTGTTTAGCTTGGGGTTTTCCGGAGCTGGGTAGGCTTAGTGCCTTTCTCTTCCTTGTGTCCTCTGCTTGTGCGGAGGTGATAGGGAGACTAGTCCTGCTAGTAGGATTTTTTGGATCTCAAGGTATCCCTTGGTTGTCCTGCGGCTCTGAGAAGTATCTTCATATGACTTCTAGCCTTGCTCCTTGGAGCTAGGGGTGATTCCTTCCTTTGGTCGGGGCTTTCAAGTTCTTCTTGCTATACGGATTCTCTGGATATGCATCCATATCCCTTATGTCTGGCTTTTTGGCCAGTTGGGGTGTTTAGTTCTAGGGTAGGGTTTGCCTGAAATTTTAGATGCCCGGACCTGTTTTTCTCCCTGAGACTTCCGGTTGCTGAAGCTTCGCTTGGCCTTTTTCCTGACCCAGTCTTGGGTGGTTTTGAAATCTTGGACCTCAGGGCTGGTCGGGGTGTTCAGTGCACTGTTGGGAACTTGGGCTATGTCCTTGCTCCATCTACCTAACCTGGTCATGGTTGGCCAGGTTTTTGGAGTATTTTTTGCGTACACCCCTAAGTGGAAATGTCCAAATTGGGCCCAAAGTGTCAATATTTTGTGTGGCCACCAATATTTTCCAGCACTGCCTTAACCCTCTTGGGCATGGAGTTCACCAAAGCTTCACAGGTTGACACTGGAGTCCTCTTCCACTCCTTCATGACGACATCACAGAGCTGGTGGTTGTTAGAGAACATGTGCTCCCCCACCTTCCGTTTGAGGATGCCACACAGATGCTCAATAGGGTTTAGGTCTGGAGACATGCTTGGCCAGTCCATCACCTTTACCCTCAGCTTCTTTAGCAAGGCAGTGGTGGTCTTGGAGCTGTTTTTGGGGTTGTTATGTTGGAATACTGCCATGCAGCCCAGTCTCCGAAGGGAGGGGATTATGCTCTGTTTCAGTATGTCACAGTACATGTTGGCATTCATGGTTCCCTCAATGAACTGTAGCTCCCCAGTGTAGGCCGCACTCATGCAGGCCCAGACCATGACACTCGCACCACCATGCTTGACTGTAGGCAAGACACATTTGTCTTTGAACTCCTCACCTGGTTACCGCCACACACGCTTGACACCATCTGAACCAAATACGTTTATCTTGGTCTCATCTGACCACAGGACATGGTTCCAGTAATCCATGTCCTTAGTCTGCTTGTCTTCAACAAACTGTTTGCGGGCTTTCTTGTGCATCATCTTTAGAAGAGGCTTCCTTCTGGGACGACAGCCATGCAGACTAATTTGAAGCAGTGTGCGGCGTATGGTTTGACCACTGACAGGCTGACCCCCCCATCCCTTCAACCTCTGCAGCAATGCTGGCAGCACTCATATGTCTATTTCCCAAAGGCAACCTCTGGATATGACGCTGAGCATGTGCACTCAACTTCTTTGGTTGACTATGGCGAGGCCTGTTCTGGAGTGGAATCTGTCCTGTGAAACCGCTGTATGCTCTTGCCCACCGTGCTGCAGCTCAGTTTCAGAGTTTTGGCAATCTTCTTATAGCCTAGGACATCTTTATGTAGAGCAACAATTCTTTTTTCAGATCCTCAGAGTTCTTTGCCATGAGGTGTCATGTTGAACTTCCAGTGCCCAGTATGAGAGAGTGTGAGAGCGAGAGAGAGTGTGAGAGCGATAACACCAAATTTTTCATTTAGTACATGAGTAATCAGAATATCAAATATACACATCATATTTGTACTAGAAAGTTCTTAAACGGTTCTAGTCCTTATTTTCTTGCCCCTTATATTGTCGATATAGGTCACTCTTGGACCCTAGTGAGATGTTCTTTAAGACATAAATTTTGCTTCAGTTATGAAGATGCTAGTGCCAAATCCGGACACCTTGTCAGTAAATTGTTCCATGAAACATTTATATAACATTAACAATAGTATAAATCAATTGGTATAATTAAACTTCTAACTCAACTGTTTCCCTTCTAGCCCACACAACAGTTGCGGAACACTTTTGTATCCTCATTGCTATCAGGAGTACATCTCTTATTTATATATGAGAGGTATTATAGATTATAGAGTAGGTATATTGCATGTTGTACATATAAAAGTATAGTTCTGAGTGGTTCCCTAATTGATGCGTATATCTATATTTGTTCATGCTATACATAATTCTATATTCTACTTAACATTGCGATGACCCCATTTTGAGCAGTGTACCGCAACTTTATCAAAACATAGTTTTCCCTGTGATAAGCGTGAGCTTTTTTTGTTCATCTCCTGCCGTAGCCCCGGCCAAGAGGGAGATGTTAGTGTGAGAACCGTCCTATGTTAAGGGGCAGCGGCATTAATGTTTTGGAAGCCCTTAATCAGGTTTAGTTAAAGTAAGTGTAATCACAAGGGCCCCCCACGAGGCATTCTAGAATATATATAAGGACTTTGTAAGATTATCAGTGCCCCTTGCACTGACTTTATAGGGAATGTTTCTATAAATCAATCTGTTCTGTCTAGAAAACTCTTAAGGACATATGAAGCCTAGTGTATAATTAGTATAGGTTATAATTATTGAAAAATGCTAAAAACAGGAACAGTCACTTCAAACCTGCAATAATTAACGTATTAAACTGTAGTGAATATTAAACTATTATATGTCATAACCTTTCAATAGCTTTACTGGTCTTTCTCGTCATATCAGTGGTATATCATCCCCATGCCTTAATTTGTAGCAACGGAATGATTTGTGCAAAAACAGAGTCCAGCTGCAAATGTTTTTTTCTGCATATTAAAGTCGGATTTGTTGCTCCTAGTGTCTCTTTAATAATAGTCGCCCGTTGCGCTTTGCCATGTTTGTTGTAGTGGTCTTCGGTTTGGTTGCCCATATTATATCTGTTAACCGTCAGAGACATAGGTGTGGGTGAAGAGAGTACATGGTTTTTATTTGCGGCTTAGGAGAGAATCAGCCGGAGCTCTAGAAAGTGTGACCGCTTCAGATCGCTGATCAGACACGCCCCTCCGATAACACCAAATTTAACACACCTGCTCCCCATTCACACCTGAGACCTTGTAACACTAATGAGTCACAGGACACCAGGGAGGGAAAATGGCTAATTGGGCCAAATTTGGACATTTCCACTTAGGGGTGTACTCACTTTTGTTGCCAACGGTTTAGACATTAATGGCTGTGTGTTATACAGGCTGTACACTCACTCCTTTACATTGTAGCAAAGTGTAATTTCTTCAGTGTTGTCACATAAAAATATATAAAAAAATATTTACAAAAATGCGATGGGTGTACTCACTTTTGTGAGATACTGTGTGTGTGTATCTATCTATCTATCTATCTATCTATCTATATGTATGTATGAAGAGGAGTCCGCAGGCTAATGAGAGGTTTCTACCTAACTGCAACAGGTTATTTAGCCACCAATATGGAATATAAAAGTATATAAATCTTCATACAGTTTCATTCAATCATTTTAAAATTTATTTATTTTTACATTTATACAGCAAACAAATTTATTAGAAATCCGTAGAAAAACAAAAAATCTTTAAAAATATATAAATATTTTTTTAAAAAACAAACATGGACACGTGGTTCTTGTATAAATAATGACATTTAGACACAAAAACACCATATAAAACTGCACAGTTTGTATTTAATGCTGGCTAGACCCCAGACAGACGACATAATCCTTACATCTGACAGCAAGGGGTTAATAATTCAGACATATGGCTATAGTGATATCCTGCCTATAAACAGTGAAATAACACGTCACATTTGAACGAGTTGACCCAAATGGAGGACATAGTTAAAGTTACAGTGAACCCCCCTTGGTTGCCAGAGGGCATTTGAATTGATGTAGACAAAGGAAGGGTTAAGCTTCTGTTACAGTGACACTTTATTGACACTGAATTGGCAATCTAGACATTGCTAAAAGCTGCAGACCCTTTTACCAGTGTTTAAATAACAAATCCACGTCTCATTAAATGGGAATGACCCATTTGCAGGAATAATGGCGCTGCGGAATCTGTTGGCGTTCTACAAATAACTAATAAGTTGCACCAGGTGAGTTTTATTAGTCAGAACACAGACACACAAACTGTTTGCTCAGTACAGCCGGAGGTCACTCACACTTGTATTATTTTGTACTTTTTCTACTACCTAATTATTACATCAGCATGTTAAGTGGTTTTTATCTATGTGGGATTATAGATCACAGCAGAAGACTTGCAGCCTGCGTACGGCCTGTCTGATAGGACAATAAACTAATCTCACATATGAAAGGACACAATTTAACTTTAACGTATTTCTGTAAAGATATTAAATATCATTATGTTAAAGGGACAGTCTACACCAGAATTTGTATTGTTTTAAAAGATAGATAATCCCTTTATTACCCATTCCCCAGTTTTGCATAACCAACACAGTTATATTAATATACTTTTAACCCCTGTGATTATCTTGTATCTAAGCCTGCAAACTGCCCCGTTATTTCAGTTCTTTTGACAGACTTGCAGTTTAGCCAATCAGTGCCTGCTCCCAGATAACTTCACGTGCACGAGCACAGTGTTATCTATATGAAATACGTGAACTAACACCCTCTAGTGGTGAAAAACTGTTAAATGCATTCTGAAAAGAGGTGGCCTTCAAGGTCTAATAAATTAGCATATGAACCTCCTAGGTTAAGCTTTCAACTAAGAATACCAAGAGAACAAAGCAAAATTGGTGATAAAAGTAAATTGGAAAATTGTTTAAAATCACATGCTCTATCTGAATCATGAAAGTTTATTTTGGCCTAGACTGTCCCTTTAAAGCTGTTTATTGTGATTGAGAAGCTAATGGGAAAATGCACTGTGTACAAATGGGCCTTAAAGGGACACTAAACCAAAAATTTGCTTTAATGATTCAGATAGAGCAGTAATTTTAAGCAACTTTCTAATTTACTTCTATTATCAATTTCTCTTTGTTCTCTTGCTATATTTATTTTTATAAAGCAGGAATGTAAAGCTTAGGAGCCGGCCCATTTTTGGTTCAGAACCTGAGTAATTCTTGTTTATTGGTTTGCTAAATGTAGCCACCAATAAGCAAGCGCTATCCAGGGTGCTGAAACTAAAATGGGTTGGCTCCCAAGCTTTACATTACTGCTTTTTAAAGTGAATGTTAATTTTCAGCAATGAGTGTCCGGTTTTAAAAATACTTTTAAAAACAGGGGCACTATTATTGCTAAAAGTTTACATTGTACTGGATTTGTAGAAATACCTTTTACTTCTCCAAAACCGGATCGCCGATCCCCCTCCTTCTTCTTCCTGCTGTACAAACACAGCAATGACGAAACCGGCTTCCTCCAATCACAGCCGGGCATCACGAGATGTACGCTCTGGGGGGGAAGCCATGATTGGAGGAAGCCGGTTTTGTCATTTCTGACGTCAGTACAGAGGAACTGAGGCTGGGATCGGCGATCCGGTTTTGGAGAAGTAAAAAAGTAAGTATTTCTACAAATTCGGTGCAATGTAAACTTTCATCAAGGAAAGTGCACCTGTTTTTAAAACTATTTTTAAAATCCGGGCACTCCTTGAAAATTTACCTTCACTTTAAATAAAGATACCAAGAAAATGAAGAAAAATTGACAATAGGAGTAAATTAGAAAGTTGCTTAAAATTGCTGCTCTATCTAAATCATGAAAGATTTTTTTGGGGGTTTAGTTCCCTTTAATGACTGATTTCTCATTGGCTGATTAGCAGGAACTGATGCTGTTTTATTGGTAGACAGGGACACACCTCACAAGTGTAATAACAAAAAATAAAAAAGGCTATGAGTAAGGCTTAGGCCGAAACGCGTAAGCCGTTTGTTTAGGTGCCCTGCACTTATTTTTCCACTATTTTCTCTGCACTTTTAACCGGGAGTATACACTCCTCACGCTATGGATGTACATGTTTTTTGGATCTGTCCATTAAATTGATTTGCTTGCTTTAACTCGTGTGCTTCTCATACTTTTTATTAGACAGTGATACACCTCACAAGTGTAATAACAAAAAATAAATAAAGAATTACATTAAAAAATGACCCCTTGTAGCTGCAACACGTCCCATTGAGGTCAGATCAGTGTCAGCAATGTTATTAAAGTCATGTCGTCCTTCTCTGTGCTCGCCGGACAAATTAAATATGAATCACAGTAAGGGAATTGCACGAGCAATGTCAGAAGTGTTACAGAGAAACGAGCACCTAAAGGCAAATGGAAGACATTCGATAACATAAGGGCTAAGTTGTGCAGCACCAAGTGAGTCACATGACCACAGCTGATCTTCACAGACCTAAGTGGGTTTCCTGCTTCTTTTTTAACTCTGCAAAGTCTGGGACATAAGGAAGCAAAGTTCTCTCCTTAAAGTGGGGTTCGAGGGCGTATAGGTGAACTGGATACAGCAGCCTCACCAAATACATTGGCATATGAAGATTTTAGAAACTGAACATAGTTCTGCATGCTGCGATTTGTGCTCTCGGACTGCTCCAGTCGGTCTTTCAGATCTTGCAGACGGCTCTGGAACCGACGCTCAGCCTGGGGAGGGAAGAGATACACAGTATTCATCATATAACCACATCACCAGTACTGTGCATGTGCACTGCACCGCCAGTCAGCGCGCGCACGCAGCACCGCCAGTCAGCGCGCGCACGCAGCACCGCCAGTCAGCGCGCGCACTCAGCACCGTCAGTCAGCGCGCGCACACAGCACCGTCCGTCAGCACGCGCACACAGCACCGTCCGTCAGCACGCGCACACAGCACCGTCCGTCAGCACGCGCACACAGCACCGTCCGTCAGCACGCGCACACAGCACCGTCAGTGAGCACGCGCACACAGCACACACATAAAAAGGCACTAACTAAAGCATAAGCCACATACACATGCACAAATCACCTGCCAGTACTTCTGCCACTGGGGCATCCATAAAGAATGTGAATAACATAAAAAGGGAGAGATGCGTATGAGGACGGAGCTCTGCAAGAGGACACCTTCTATAGCTCACAATGTATAACGCATTTCACTAGCTGTACTTTGCTTTTCACCATTAATAAACTCTAGTAAAATGTATTAAATCATCTTGTGCTGATGTGTACTGTGTATAAATAACAGGGAATGCAGCAAGTTATTGTTTTATAAAGGTGAGCCACAAACAGCCAATCACAGGCTACACGGGTAACGTATTGACTTAAGCAGAAATCGTATTCAGTTGTACTTGAGAAATTATTTCAGAGAATTAAAGTCTGCGCATTAAATGGTGTCTACAGCTGCACACATGAGCGTTTACAGCCTTAAATAAAAAAATGTATGCTTACCTGATAAATTTCTTTCCGGACATGGAGAATCCACAACGTCATTCCAATTACTAGTAGGATATTCAACTCCTGGCCAGCAGGAGGAGGCAAAGAGTACCCCAGCAAAGCTGTTAAGTGTAACTTCCCTTACCCATAATCCCCAGTCATTCAGCCGAAGGAAAATGGAAAAAGAAGAAACACAAGGGGGAAAAGGTCCCTGAGGTTTACTAAAAAAAACCTGCCGAATTATAATTAAAAAAGAGGGCAGGGTCGTGGACTCTCCATGTCTGGAAAGAAAGATATATACAGGTAAGCATAAATTTTGTTTTCTTTCCTAAGACATGGAGAGTCCACGATGTCATTCCAATTACTAGTGGAAACCAACAGCCAATCTAGAGGACACAGAATGAACAGGGAGGGGAAAAAAAAGGCAAGAGGACCTAAAGAGAAGGCAACACCACTTGAAGGACCTTTCTCCCAAAAGAAGCCTCAGCTGAGGCAAAAGTATCAAATTTAGAAAAAGTATGCAGAAAGGACAATGTTGCCGCCTTGCAAATCTGTTCCACAGAAGCCTCATCTTTGAAAGCCCAAGAAGTGGAATGAGCCGTAATTCTCTCAGGAGGCTGCAGTCCAGAGTCTCATAAGCCAAAAGAATCATACTTCTTAACCAGAGGGAAAGAGAAGTAGTAGTGGCCTTCTGACCCTTACGCTTTCCAGAGAAAATAACAAATAGGGCAGAAGATAGCCGAAAATACTAGTAGCTTGAAAGTAAAATTTGAGAGCACACACAACATGCAAGTTATGCAAAAGACGTTCCTTAAGAGAAGCAGGATTAGGACAAAAAGAAGGAACAACAATTTCCTGATTAATGTTTCGATCCGACACCACCTTAGGGAGAAAACCCAATTTAGTACCAAGGGTCACTTTATCTGCATGAAAAATAAGGTACAGGAATCACACTGCAGAGCTGAAAACTCAGAACTCTGTGAGAGGAGGAAGTAGCAAGGAGAAACAAAACCTCCCAAAATAACCACATTATAATCAACAGCAAGCATCGGCTCAAACGGAGCCTGCTGCAAAACTTTAAGAACTAGGATAAGGCTCCAATGAGGAGCAGCAGAGTAAATACAGGCCTGATTCTGACCAGGGCCTGAACAAAAGCTTGGACATCTGGTAATTCTGCCAGATATTTGTGCAAAAGAATAGACAGCGCAGAAATCTGACCTTTCAGAGTACTGACAGACAAACCCTTCTCCAGGCCATACGGAAGGATAAAATTTGGGGAATCCTCACCAGACTCCAAGAAAAACCTTGGTTTCACACCAAAAAAGGTATTTACGCCACATCTCATGATAAATACGGGTAACAGGTTTAGGAGCCAGAAGCATAGTATCAAAGACCGTTTCCGAAAACCCGTGTCTATACAGGACTAGGCGTTCAATCTTTAAGCAGTCAGCTTCAGAGAATCTAGATTTGGATGGAGGAATGGACCCTGAATTAGAAGGTTATTCCTCAGTGGTATCCTCCAAGGTGGAAGACATGACATCTTCCCCAGATCCGCAAACCAGATTCAGCAAGGTCAGACAGGAGCTATTAGACTCACGGATGCTCTCTCCTGTTTGATACGAGCAATGACTCGTGGAAGAAGAGCAAATGGAGAAAAAAGGTAAGCTAGCCAGAAAACCCAAGGGACCACCAAAGTATCTATTAGGGCAGCCTACAGAACACCTCGAGATGGAGAGCCCACTACCCAGTATGAAAAGTCTGTCTACTCAGAAATCTACTTCCCAATTGTCCATTCCTGTAAAGTGGATGACAAATAGGAGACAATCGTGAGCTTCCACCTACTGCCGAATGCTAGTCACCTCCCTCATGGCCAAGGAACTCCGAGTTCCTCCTTGGTGGTTGATGTAAGTCACTGAGGTGAAGTTGTCTGACTGGAACCTGATAAACCAGACTAAAGATAATTGAGGCCAAACTGACAGGGCATTGAAGATTGCTCTCAACTCCAAGATGTTTATGAGGAAAGAAAACTCCTCCCGAGTCCACAGGCCCTAAGCATTCAGAGAACCCCAAACAGCTCCCCAGCCCGATAGGCTGGCGTCCGTAGTCACAATCACCCAAGAGGGTCTCAGGAAGTATGTGCCCAGAGACAGAAGGTCCTGAGAAATCCACCATGAGAGAGAGTCTCTTGTAAGGGGTCCAGAACTGAGCAAAAGGAATGATGTCCATGGAAGCCATCATCAGACCAATCACCTTCATGCACTGAGCCACTGATGGACGAAAAGCAGACTGGAGAAAGCAGACTGGAGGGAAAGACAAATAGCAAGAACCTGGAGTTTCTAACCTCTGTAAAGAAAAACCTTCATGGAGAATGAGTCTATGACCATTCCCCGTCATTTGGTACCAAAGGACTCTATTCCAAAATCACCTTTCACCCAAGTAAACGGGGAATCGACAACAGAGATGCAAATGAGAGCTTGCTAAATTGAAGGATGGCATCTGAACCAAGTTTTAGTCCAGGTACAGAGCCACCAAGAATCTCTGATCTGTCAAAAAATAAGATAACATTATCGTATAATAAAAAAAACTTATATTGAGCCATATAAAAGTAAAATATGGAAGCGCCTAAGTATATTGAAAGCATATTACATAATACCCATAATCATGTAGATAAGGTATTGTACCCTTATACCTGAAAAAAACAAACAATAAACTTAAACAAGTTTACACTTAAACTACCACTAAATAGCGGTAAACATCATGGAAAAGGCTTAAATTAACACCATTCCCCAGGATTATCTGTGGGTAGTAGAAAAAAGGATAAACATATTCTTCACTGTAAAGAAAGAAGAATATCCTGTCAGGATGGCAGGAATCAGACGAGACGAGAAGTGCAAAAATAATCACACCTTTATTAATAGCAAAAAATAATAAAAAGTCCACAAGTCAAATAACAAGCCGGGAATCAAAACCAGAGCTGGTAGTCAGACGAGCCGAGTCAGGAGCCAAAGCGAATAGTCAGACGAGCTGAGTCAGGAGCAAGGAGAACAGCAGATTCAGGAACAAGCCAAGGATCAGGAACCAGAAGGGACGTCAGACAGCCAGGTAATACACAGGAGCTCTCACAAACAGGTCTGAGACAATGCAAGGGCAAATCATACTGAACAGAGGCCCTTTAAATAATAAGTGATGACATCACAATTCTGAGACTGCATCCTGTCTCACACGGATGATGTACACCAGTCTGGCCATAAAAGGAAGTGCAGGAACTTCTCCCCAATACCCCTAAACATCTTGTATCTTTCATATACAAATTACTGGTACTATCATCCTCACAAAAACCCTCCTCCTTTAGATCACAGTGGGAGCGTGAACTACACATACATCTAGATGACTCAATATGGGAGAGGTGTTTTAGATCAATCAAGAAGTCCTCCCCCTCATTGAATATAGTAGAGACTAACTATAAACTGCTATCAAGGTGGTACTTAACCCCTGTTCGGCTCCACAAAATTTATCCAACAGCCTCGCCTAGATGCTGGAGAAAATGTGGAGGTCTCGGATCCCTATCCCATATATGGTGGGAATGCCCACATATTAAACTATTCTGGAGTCAAGTTGAGGAACGAATAAATATCATATTAAATACAGATATATCTCTGGATCCACAGATGATTTTACTTAATAACTTACCAAACCTACACTGCCAGTACAGGATGGGTTTACTTCAGATAATGATCAATAGTGCCAAGAGGCTTATCCCCCGGCTGTGGAAATCACCACAAATACCTAGCTTAGATCAATGGTTACAAGAAATAAAACATACCTTAAAACTTGAAGAACTATACCACAATTACCACAACAAAGCAGAACATTTCGCTAATATTCTATTCCTTTGGAATCAATACACATCACAAAAATAACTGAACACCAATAAAACCACAGATGCAAAGAATTCTCTTAACACTTGTAGTTTCCCTTTCCTTCCCCTCCTTTCTTCCCTCACTCCCTATCTTCTATATATGTCTCTGAAATTCTCTATGATTACCCGGATTTTTATATTGGATAAATGTTTATTATTGTCCATGTTTCCGGTCAAAGTTCGACATGTATATCTCTATATATGAACGTATAAGAATGTACAATTGTTATAGATTGAATGCTGATCCTGTTTCTTTATAAAATCAATAAAAAAACATTGAATTAAAAAAAAAAAGGAAGTGCAGGAAATGAGCAGCATCACACAGTATGCACCAGAGTCAGCAAGAGAGGCAAGTAAAATGGCTGCCAGCAGCACATGGCAAACAAGGCAGGGAAAAAACCCTGACATATCCGCAGAAGCCAAATTACCATAAACTGCCACAAGATGACAGCCACGGTACAGAAAAAGAAACTGTACAAACATAAAACACCTAAAATACCACCAACAAATATTGTAATGCCTATTAGGTTACCATAATTTTTTTTAAAAAAAGGAATACCCAACAAGAAAATTGAGTATAAATAAGCAATATTAGGAGGCAAAACCAGAGAACAAATGTTCAAAGGATCCTTAGCCTACCGAGTTATACAATATAGAGCATCTACATGAACTCAAGCCAGAGTACATATGAATATGCCCCCACATTGGCAAATTAAACAGACCACTGTATTAGCAATGGGCTAACGGCAAGCAATGAGGAAAAATTATCAAAAATCCCCTCAGTTGCCACTAGATGGTGGCAGATTAAAATGTAAAACAATACACATTTTTGATACAGAGCTGTAGACTGGTCTGCAGGGTAGACTCCATGAGGATATAAAAAAACTGTGAAAGGGGACCACAAGTACATGCACTTAAAAAGCATGGTCACATAACCCCAAAGACGTAAAAAACACAGTTTATTAAAGTATTAAACCAAATACTCCCAGCTCTCTCCAAATTAACCCATACACCACAGCACCACAGGGTTAAAATAAAACACCCCTATATACAAATCAGCCTAAAGCAGGTGCGGGAGAGCAGAGCTAAAAAGGCTTAAGGCACGAATGCAATCGCCTGATAATAAACCGATAATCGTACCGTAGAGAAAAGTCGCTGATTAGGAGGACTTAGCTACTATCCTCCGCTCTATCACGCTCTTTCAGGAATGCAATGTGCATCTATATACACCACCATATTCTGCTATCCTTAGTAGTAGTACTTACAGCGCGCGTTTATTCGCGCCAAAAACACACAGTAGAGTCCATACACACTGAGTACCAGTTTAGCCCGCCTTACATCGCCGGCTTCAAAATTTCAGATTTTAAAATTTTGCATCCACTAATGGCGGGTATTGTCATTATACTCTGTGAACTTAGGGACATAAATATGGCTGGAACCCTCTCCTCCTGACCTAGTGTAAATAGGTCATAGAGAAATACACAGAATAAAAAGTCCCTGACTGCCCAGGAAAACTGTGATGGTATGAAAGGAACGCTTAATATTAACAAGGGTAGCTTCACAGTCGCTTAAAATCCCTTGTAAATTCCCATAAAGAAATTTAAAAAGGCAGACCCTTAATACCAACATTGTCCTTCTTTGTATTTATTAAAGAGACAGCCGCTGAGGGATAATTAAGCCCAAGATAACGCCCCTCAATAACTCTGGATCCCACATACTGAAAAGCCTGAGTCTGACCACTTAAAGACTCGTAGGTAGGTTAAAGGGCGGCATAAATCTTTGTCACTGATTTTCATCAATGTGCCCCGCCGCAAAATATCCCAAACCTGTGGATATACTGTAAATACAATACATACACACTCTTCCTGAGGGTAGCAGGTCCCACCAGGTCCCTGACTTCCCAGTCCTTCCTCCTTCATCCTGATAATAAATAATAAGAAAGGACTTACCCTCCAGAGTCCTCTGCTGTGTGGGGCATTACAGCAGCTGCAGGTCTGTCAAACTCATCCGGCCGCTGACAGGAACCTGCAAGTAAAATAAAGAACAGAGTAACCAACCCTGGCTTTCTCTGAAGGGGTAGCAATAATGTTAGAAATAAAGCAAAGACAAGCTCGCCGCTTTCTAACTGCTAACAGCCACCATTACTCTTACTCAAGAGATTGACATGGACACAGCATAACCAATAAAAGGATTAAATATCTTCAGACACCGACTTCACACATCCTCCATTGACATAGGCAAAGAGAATGACTGGGGATTATGGGTAAGGGAAGTTATACTTAACAGCTTTGATGGGGTGTTATTTGCCGCCTCCTGCTGGCCAGTAGTTGAATATTCTACTAGTAATTGGAATGACGTTGTGGACTCTCCATGTATTAGGAAAGAAACATTTATTTGCGTGAAGTTCAGGCTATTACAGCTACATCATACACTGTGTCCCTTGACAAATAAACATGGAAGCGGTTAGATCTATTCATATATACATTTAGCCACCAATCAGCAAGCTCTACCCAGGTGCTGAACCAAAAATAGGCTTGGCTCCCTTCTTTTTGAATAAAGATACCACGAAAATGAAGAAAACTTAAATTATGCTTACCTGATCATTTTCTTTTCTTCAGATGGAAGAAAAGATGAACAGTTGCATTCATTACTTTTTGGAAATAAGAACCTGGCCACCAGGAGGAGGCAAAGACACCCCAGCCAAAGGCTTAAATACTCCTCCCACTTCCCTCATCCCCCAGTTATTCTGCAGAGGAATAAGGAACAGTAGAAGAAATATCAGGGTAAAAAGGTGCCAAAAGAATAAAAAATAAGAGACCCCCCACTGAACAAATACGGGTGGGGAGCTGTGGACTCTTTCCATCTGAAGAAAAAAAAATTATCAGGTAAGCATAATTTAAGTTTTCCTTCATAAATGGAAAGAGTCCAGAGCTGCATTCATTACTTTTGGGAAAACAATACCCAAGCTATAGAGGACACTGAATGCAAAAACGGGAGGGTACCATAGGCTGCCAATTCTGAGGGAACCAGGCCTGAAAAAAACCACAAACCAACCAAACCCCGCTTTGTCGGAGCTGGGCAACAAAAACTAGAAGGAAAGGGCCCCAAGGACACTGACCCGCAGATAGTCCGAAGGCCTAACTAGAGACCGCAAAGCAGACTTACTGAGCCAACACTCCTCCAGGAGAACCGTCACCCAGCAGTCGGTCCCCACACAACCCTTACTAGTACAGTACCAAAATCCCCAAAAGGAAGAGGAGAAGGGTGAACCAAAGGGATACCCAAAAGGTACAGCAAAATCCAATAACGGAAATCCCCCTTCAAAAGAAGGCCAAGTCCACAGAGACCCGAATGGATCCCGAGAACAAGGGGAGATGACTCCCAACCCACCGGGCATCACCAAGGAAAATAAACATCTTCCAAATATCGTGCAACAGCACCGAAAAGACAGCTGAAGACAAAGTCCTCAAAACGTCAGAACTCAGAGACTGAGCAAACAGAAAAATTACAAGTAGCAAACTCAGAACAAAAACATCTAAATCCAGTAACACGCTGTCATCCGTAGGAAGGAAAAAGCGTCCGAACAAACTAGCAGATTGCCCAACCTCCAAGGCAGAGGACACACTCCAGGCAATCCAGGCCGCCAGACCTACTCACAGATCTCAAAGGGTAGGAGGCACAGAACCTCTAACATAAAAGGTCCACTGGCACCCCCAAGACCTGAGGATAAACAACAGATCTCAGATCCTACACCTAGCCGGACCAGCCCAAGCAACGGCAGATCTAAAAAGCAAGGGAACAGAAAGGAACCCCAAGACCGGCCCCAAAAAGGGCGGAAGAATAGACAAAGCCACTTCAACCTAAAGACAATCGAGCAGGCATTAGACCCAAAGAGATCTAGCAAAGCCACCCGACTAAGTCTCAATGCGGAGCCAACAGCTCCCCAGATGGAAAGGAACAACTCAAAGAGCAGCCCAATCCCTGAACCAGATAAAACATCTGTTCCAACCTCCCAAACACAGGAGAGGCCCCTAAAAAAGGAACCACACCTCCGTACGGAGGACAACGAGCCCCCTGAAGAGGAGAGCGTAGATAAATACCTGTCCATAAGACAGGAAGTCGTAGGAAGAACCGAGAGGACACAAGGCAAGGTCACTGATGAACACGGAAAGAACCCCTTAAAACACCATTGTGCTAGCACACATACCAGGTGCAAAAGCGACAGCTGAGCAACCGCAAACCTTCCGTTTGCTAGACAGGAAAGCCCACCATCAGGTCACATTAGTCGGCTGTCCCAAGGGAACCGTATCGTCCGGCACAAGACAAGCCCCAAGGAGCCCGGGCTCTCAGAAGATCTGGCCAAGTTGTAAAACAGAACAGCCAGAACAAGGGATAAGCCCAAGTACCCCGGAAACTGGAACCCCCAGGTCAGTCCTAGGGTAACATCCCACAGCGGGATCCACAAAGAAAAAACGATGACCAAAACCCTCGACAACCGAAAGATCAGGACAAGAAGCCCGGGCCCCACAAATGTTTAGATTAA
This sequence comes from Bombina bombina, assembly GCF_027579735.1. Classification (NCBI taxonomy): domain Eukaryota; kingdom Metazoa; phylum Chordata; class Amphibia; order Anura; family Bombinatoridae; genus Bombina; species Bombina bombina. Next base: position 120,056,585 of record NC_069510.1, read on the forward strand.
ACAATCTTCCAGGAACTTAAATCCCTCGTCTGATATAAAAAAACAGACCTCCCAGGGAAAATATCCAGAATAAACCGGATAACAAGAGCAAGAAGCTCTTGCACGTCCCGACCCAAAGGGAAGAGACCACCCCTTGCAGGAGCCTAACACTCCAAAGAGCCAAGGCCATAAAAGGACACTAGAGCTAACAGACATCCAAGCAACAATAACATGATTGTGCTTGAAAAGCGTGGCTAATCTCCCTTAAGGGACACAAGGCACTGCTCATGTTATCAACCTCGAAGGAGGAAGGCTGAGTAGACCTTGCCAGGGATCGAACTAGCAACCCTCGGTTTGCTACAGTACAGAGTAGCCACAGAGCATTAGTATGCTGAGCTAGCTGTCCAGATAGCCACAAGCTCTATACACAAGGGGAACAGTGAGGACAAGTCACCCGAACAGAGCAACATCAAGCCTCCACATCACCTCAGATTCGAAATCCGAGGACAGTAAAAAATGGGCTTGGATGCCACCTGGATGGCAATACTCGAACCCTACGAGTGGAAAACCACTAGGACCTCATCTATCCCAAGAAGGAGATGCAGAGCATTCCCAACACCGGGGGAATTAAAACAAATAAGAAAAATAAATAATGTTGAAAGAACTCTGCACCCCAACCTGACCAGCAAGGTATTATAGGCGCCACGTGTCTGAATAAGCCGCGAGACAGAAGATCTGAACCCAAGCAGGACCAGCCCACAACCAGGGTCATAAATGCCAAGCTGGCTAAATCCGCTCTCAGAGAGGGAGGAAGAAAAACAGACAAACATGGGACTAACCTGTTCCGAACAACCTCCGTAGAAGCAAACAGCGAGTATCGATCCCAGAGAAAGTTCCCACAGGAAACATAGTATGAAAACTAAAACTAAAATTCATCCTAACCGGATAAAATAAAATGACAGGCAACCCGAGGGTTAACGCCCAAGAAGAACAGAAAAATCCGCAGGACCAGCCTAAAGGAAACCCTGTTCTTCCAACAAAACTAGGAAGGATCTCGATAACAAGATTTAAAGGAGATTACTTCATCCCCCCATGTCTAACGAGGTGAGCCATTTGAAGGAGGAGACTGATGATTTCTGTAACCAAGAAGGGTAGGGTCCCCAAACGTGTCTGAGTAGAACACGAAGGTGAGCCAGTCTGTAATAAAAGTCACAAAACTCAGGAACAGTTACACCCGCAGGGATCTGCACATGCCCTCCTGTGGCCAAGAGACCTGTGACAATCGGGCACGAACACAATCACAAATAAACATCTAGACTTTGTAGATGCGCAAGCGCCAAAAGCATGTAAAAGCGAAAACGTGCCACAACCTCCGGGGGGAACAATCCAAAAAAACATAACCTGGGTTACCCGCATGTGTAGTAGTAGGGAGCGGTAGGGAACTCGCCTCCTGGAGGACAGGGCCCCCCCGAGGCATATGGCTCAGCAGTCCCTTGAATCCCTGACCAACAAGGCACTCTAGAACGGCCTAAAGAACATAACTGGCTGACCTGAGTCAATGGGGCCAATTCGCATTCGTCACAGGACGAAGAATCAGAATCAGAAAGTTGAACAATCCCAACATCAGTATCCTCCATAACTGGATAAAGGATACCAAAAAAATGGACTAAATATAAAACAATTTAAACGGCACCTGACACCCACAATGGCTGGGGCACTCACCACCTCCTATGAATCAGACACCAGCGCACTAGATTTCTCCGTCGCCACACAGTCAGGAATGCGGAAATGGGAGACCAGAACGTAAACATGCCCGGTCACAAGGTGAACCGCACAGTCCAAAAAAAGCGCGCCCGACTGTAAGGTTGCGTCACTTCGAAAGGCCATTATGCTCCAAGAGCCACGAGCCCAGTTAACACTACACATAAGCAGACTGAATCACATAAACATGATTATAAAAAACCCTGTTCAATAATCCCCCTCAGGAGATATTAACCCTTGATTCTTCGTGTTCTGCAACAGGCTCCGTAGATACTAAAGGAGTCCCACTGAGACCCTGTATTTTTCATTGTGAGTTCGCAGGAACAAATGAGTTACAGTACAATCATGAAGAAGTAAAATGAAACAATCTTGCCGAAATCTACGCCGTGGAACAGGAACACGGCCCTTCAAGTGTAATGAATAGTAGCCTCGCCTCCGCCATGGACTTGAGAGAAGAAAGCAGGCAGCGAAGCGAAGTTCGACAACGCAGAATGCTTGTGGAGTTGTTAAAATGTGTAGGGATGGTTTCACAGAAAGACTCTTCCTGCATCTCCGGACTCTAACTTTCATCCAAGCCCTCACTGAGAGACTGACGGGATTACTTAAAACTCCCGTCCCATGTCGAAGAGTACTACCCTCCATAAGAGACAAAAACAAACTTCTGACACTTCTCTGCCCACCTTCTGGGACGAAAAGCAAAGAATGACTGGGGGATGAGGGAGGTGGGAGGAGTATTTAAGCATTTGGCTGGGGTGTCTTTGTCTCCTCCTGGTGGCCAGGTTCTTATTTCCCAAAACTAATGAAGGCAGCTGTGGACTCTTTCCATTTATGAAGAAAAAAGTGATAATAGGAGTAAATTAGAAAGTTATATAAAATTGCTGCTGTTTCATGTCCTTTTAACCCATTTGCGTTTATTCATTCTGAGTATGCAATACCACCACATAGCGCAATTTACTTACATCATCCTTGGTGCGCCGGAACTGGTTCAGTTCGGTTTTGGTTTTGCTCAACTGGGTCTCCAGATCCAGGATCTTAGACTGTGTTATTCGCTCTTTGGATGATGCACGTTCTCTCGTCTGATCCACCTGTTTTGAAGAAAAGTAAAATAAGCTTAGATTGTGCTGTCTGTCCTGCTCGTCTGTGTGTGTCAAACACAGGAGGTAATATAGCTCCTTATTAGTGGTCATGCAGGGCACTGCAGGTATATACTATATAGTAAATATGAATATCCTGACCTAACAACTAACTATAGCTAATAACTGCAGGTATATACAATATAGTATATACATAATATCCTGACCTAACAACTCAGCATAGCTAACACTGCAGGTAAATATTATATAGTATATACATAATATCCTGACCTAACAACTCACTATAGCTAATAACTGCAGGTATATATTATATAGTATATACATAATATCCTGACCTAACAACTCAGCATAGCTAATAACTGCAGGTATATATTATATAGTATATACATAATATCCTGACCTAACAACTCAGCATAGCCAACACTGCAGGTATATATAATATATTATATAAATAATATCCTAACCTAACAACTCAGCATAGCCAACACTGCAGGTATATACTATATAATATATACATAATATCCTGACCTAACAACTCACTATAGCTAATAACTTCAGGTATATACTATATAATATATACATAATATCCTGACCTAACAACTCACTATAGCTAATAACTGCAGGTATATACTACTCAGTATAGCTAATAACTGCAGGTATATACTACTCAGTATAAACTAATAACTGCAGGTATATACTACTCAGAATAAACTAATAACTGCAGGTATACATTACTCAGTATAGCTAATAACTGCAGGTATATACTATAAAGATATCAGAACAACTCAGTGACCCGTTGGCCGTTTCTCACCTGCCTTCTGGAGTCCTCAATAGCGGCTTCTAACTGGCGCGCCAGAGATGCACACTCACGACTTTTCTCCTCCAGCCGCAGTTGGTTCTGGTGAATGGAGTCCTCGCGTTTAGCTACGACCTGCATGAGTTCTCTGTTCTGAGTAGTGGCATCCTCCAGCTTCCTGGCAGAGAAATAAAGCACATTTATGGTTTACCTGACGGTGCGCCTCATGCTTAGATAGGAAAGCACAATAACATTTGTTTTTTTTAGGTCTTTGAAACTAAATGTCTGGTGAGGTCACCTTTCCAGTTCCTCAAGTCTCAGCACCAAAAGCTTGTTCTCTTCAGTAGCAGATTGGTAACGGTCCCTTGTGGATTCCATCTTGTCTCCTTGCTGCTCCATCTATAAAACAACAGCAGTATTAAACTATATCTACACTAAGAAAGGAAACGTAAAATCGGAAGAGTATTCAGATACCAATCACCCGGGCAAGGCTCTACATTCGTTAAATAAAACAAATTAACGTACTAGTACCTGTGAGTAAACTTAACTGATGAGAGACCGCAGGCTTCATGCAGACAGAGGTAAATAGCAATTAGCTGAGTGAAGAAATATGCCACAAAGTTGTACGAAATTAGCAGATCACCATACCGGACATTGGTTACGTCAGGAAATATAGCATATAAGAAATTCATGCAAAGACAACTAAAGAAGAGATCACACTAGAGACAAATTATGTTTATAACGGCGTTTAATTTAGCGATAACTAAGGGATGTAGAGATAACAGATCGAGGAAACTGCACAGATGAAGATCTCAGAAGCGTCAGGAGATCACTGGCTTCTCTGCTGTACTACATATGACGGACTGCTTGTGCAGATGGTGTTGCGCCAGTTCCTTACCCGAACGCGTAGATCAGAGATGATGGAAGTCAGCTCGCTATTCTTGTTCTCATATTCATGTAGCTGCTCTTGACATTCCTGCAGTTTCATCTCCGTTATCCTCAGCATCTCTGGGAGCTGCTCAAGCTCAGACAAACGATAGTGGAACTTCTTACGCACCTAAAGGGTGAGATGTGTCAGAGGAGGAATCATTCCTGTTTAATCATATGTAAACCGTGCCGTTTAAAGCAGCAAGACCAATGTAATATACCAAAGTCACATGGATGGAGAAAACTTTATTACCATTATATTACAGAGAGGAAGCCAAAAGGCAGCCAGAAGTTAGTATTAGCCAAGTGTAAATAATTATTTGCAACTCTGCTGTGCTAAACTTAAGATCTATCAGCATCGCAATATGAACAGCTTTGGGTTTTGGAAGTTTGTTTACCTGTTCCATGTCTCGGTTCATTTCATCCTTCAAGTTTTTGTTTTCAGAGACGCTTCTTTCCAGTTGCAGACAAATCTCATCGGCTTCTTTACGAGTTTTTTGCACCTGTAGGAAAACAGAAAGTCAATCAACAATGTGAGTTTGTTTGCACAATTGGGGGAAGTTATATATCCCTATTAAACAAATAGAGAAAGTTGTTGGTGCAAAGTTTCTATATAGTAAGCTGGATGTGTGCTACGTGTATTCTATTATACATACAAACATATACAAGCAAGTACGTATAGTATATAGTAGTGTGTATATCAATAGCTAACTGCACAAAAACAAATGTATATTATGATAAGTCCATTTCTATATATTCTGCACAGAAAACGGACTCTTAGGTACTCAGCTTCTATCCACTTAAAGTTATGTAGAAATTTCACAAAAGTCCTCATGCTTGTCCGATTCCCCTATATAGACACACGCCTTCCTGAGGGTCTCACCCAAACTACAAACTATCCGGACAGAAATAAGGAACAATAATTACACCAGTAATGATTCAGTGTCATTTCTAACATTGTCCATAATAAAGTAACTGGACAAATCCACGAAAGAGCTTTTTTATGAGACTACATGAAGAGAAAGAGCGTAAGAAGGCTTACAGATGTCTATAATGGCTTGTAGATGACCTTTATGGCTACAACAAGCTGTGTAGAAAAGACCAGAACTTAGGATCAGATGATGAGTTAATAGGATTAGGATTTAGATCAAAACAAATGTTCTAAGGTCCTCTTTATAATAATACACATCACAAAAGGAGGAATGAAGAGCAGAGGTTCTAGATCTGAAAGTCTTGTTGAAGTCAAAAAGTATTTTGAAGATGTATAAGCGTAATCATTACTTATGCTTATGTTCAGATGGTACTGAAACACATGTAAGAGCAAATTTAAGTAGAAGGGAGAAAATAAATATTTTAAGAGTTTAAAATAGTAAAATGTTGGGAGAAGCGCTGTCTCCCACTAAACAAAGTTAGCGCTAAAAGCTGAACCTCTATAAAAAAAGCCCAATGAAGAACCCTCTCTTTACACCATCTGGAAACACCGTAAAAACCTTTAAAATAGTCAGATATATTGGTCCTGTACACGGAAAACCCTTATTCTTCAGAATGGATTCTATAGCCAGTTGTGAAATAAACAAAAACTGGGGACCTGGAGAAGTAACCAGCAATTCTGCCCTGCAAGAGAAACAAAAATAAGGACACACCCAGAAAGATAGTCGTCTTCTTGTTCTGGTCTGTGCATAAGCAAAGCCTCATAAGAACCCTACTTTGTTCTCCATGGTTACAGCAATAATATTGTATGACTCCAATATGACATCGGCACAACTAAAGTACTTAATATTCTGATTTGCAGAATGCATACTGTTAAAGTAGCTTGATCGTTTCCAAATTGGTAGGACGGCTTACAAATTCAGGTGTCAGAAAATATACTTGAGAGTGACTAATATCAGAAATCTCCAAAAACATTTGTCCAAGTGATAGAAATACATTTTGCCAATATCTCTTAGGAGACACGTGAAAGAGCCAAATACTAGAAGCAACGGAATTGTAATTTGATCAGATGCTTGCTAAACAGGAATAGAATGAAATCTTCCGAACTGTAGCCAAACTTTAAGGAGAAACCAAATGAGAATGAAATTATCTAAGCGTTTGGGAATTTAGAGATGAGTCTTCTTGACTTAGGGTTGTTATGAATTAATCCTGTTACAAGGTAGGAGTCACCCCCCCACCCAAAAAATAAATACATTTATGTCCAGAACCAGACAAAAACTCCCCTTTGGAAGCATTAATAACATTTTAATTGAATCTCTGCCATTATTCCATCAAGTAGAAATGTTAAGTCATAAAAAATGTGCAATGAAAGCTTGTCCTTGGAGGCCCAAAGAAATATATATTGTTCCCCATGGAGAGACCACAGTTATTCAAAACAACTGGAGAAAAAACACAATTGGTTCTCAGAATACACTCACACAAGGCCAGTAGAGTGCTTGGTTGTATAGGTAGTGGTATCTGCAGCAGGAATAGTAAGTATTGCAGCAAGTAAAGCCAGTAGAGTGCTTGGTTGTATAGGTAGCGGTATCTACAGCAGGAACAGTAAGTATTGCAGTGAGTAAGGCCAGTAGAGTGCTTAGTTATATAGGTAGCGGTATCTACAGCAGGAACAGTAAGTATTGCAGTGAGTAAGGCCAATAGAGTGCTTAGTTATATAGGTAGCGGTATCTACAGCAGGAACAGTAAGTATTGCAGTGAGTAAGGCCAGTAGAGTGCTTGGTTGCATAGGTAGTGGTATCTGCAGCAGGAATAGTAAGTATTGCAGCAAGTAAAGCCAGTAGAGTGCTTGGTTGTATAGGTAGCGGTATCTACAGCAGGAACAGTAAGTATTGCAGTGAGTAAGGCCAGTAGAGTGCTTGGTTGTATAGGTAGCGATATCTGCAGCAGGAATAGTAAGTATTGCAGCAAGTAAAGCAAGTAGAGTGCTTGGTTGTATAGGTAGCGGTATCTACAGCAGGAACAGTAAGTATTGCAGTGAGTAAGGCCAGTAGAGTGCTGGGTTGTATAGGTAGAGGTATCTGCAGCAGGAATAGTAAGTATTGCAGTGAGTAAGGCAAGTAGAGTGCTTGTTTGTATAGGAAGCAGTATCTGCAGCAGGAATAGTAAGTACTGCAGTGAGTAAAGCCAGCACAGTGCTTGGTTGTATAGGTAGTGGTATCTGCAGCAGGAATAGTAAGTATTGCAGCAAGTAAAGCAAGTAGAGTGCTTGGTTGTATAGGTAGCGGTATCTACAGCAGGAACAGTAAGTATTGCAGTGAGTAAGGCCAGTAGAGTGCTTGGTTGTATAGGTAGCGATATCTGCAGCAGGAATAGTAAGTATTGCAGCAAGTAAAGCCAGTAGAGTGCTTGGTTGTATAGGAAGCAGTATCTGCAGCAGGAACAGTAAGTATTGCAGTGAGTAAAGCCAGCACAGTGCTTGGTTGTATAGGTAGCGGTTTCAACAGCAGGAATAGTAAGTACTGCAGTGAGTAAGGCTAATAGAGTGCTTGGTTGTAGAGGAAGCAGTATCTGCAGCAGGAATAGTAAGAATTGCAGTGAGTAAGGCCAGTAGAGTGCTTGGTTGTACAGATAGTGTTATCTGCAGCAGGAATAGTAAGTACTGCAGTGAGTAAGGTCAGTAGAGTGCTTGGTTGTAGAGGAAGCGGTATCTGCAGCAGGAATAGTAAGTACTGCAGTGAGTAAGGTCAGTAGAATGCTTGGTTGTAGAGGAAGCGGTATCTGCAGCAGGAATAGTAAGAATTGCAGTGAGTAAGACCAGTAGAGTGCTTGGTTGTATAGGTAGCAGTATCTGCAGCGGGAATAGTAAGTATTGCAGCGAGTAAGGCCAGTAGAGTGCTTGGTTGTATAGGCAGCGGTATCTGCAGCAGGAATAGTAAGTAATGCAGCGAGTAAGGCCAGTAGAGTGCTTGGTTGTATAGGCAGCGGGATCTGCAGCAGGAATAGTAAGAATTGCAGTGAGTAAGGCCAGTAGAGTGCTTGGCTCTATAGGTAGCATTATATGCAGCAGGGATAGTAAGTATTGCAGTGAGTAAGGCCAGTAGAGTGCTTGGCTCTATAGGTAGCATTATATGCAGCAGGAATAGTAAGTATTGCAGTGAGTAAGGCCAGTAGAGTGCTTGGTTGTATAGGTAGCGGTATCTGCAGCAGGAATATTAAGTATTGCAGTGAGTAAGGCCAGTAGAGTGCTTGTTTGTATAGGTAGTGATATCTGCAGAAGTAATAGTAAGTATTGCAGTGAGTAAGGCCAGTAGAGTGCTTGGTTGTATAGGTAGCGATATCTGCAGCAGGAATAGTAAGGCCAGTAGAGTGCTTGGTTGTATAGTTAGCCGTATCTGCAGCAGGAATAGTAGGTATTGCAGTGAGTAAAGCCAGTAGAGTGCTTGGTTGTATAGGTAGAGGTATCTGCAGCAGGAATAGTAAGTACTGCAGTGAGTAAGATCAGTAGAGTGCTTGGTTGTATAGGTAGAAGTGTCTGCAGCAGGAATAGTAAGGTTCTTATGGCACTTTATAGATCATTAGTTAGGCCTCATCTTGAGTATTGTGTGCAGTTCTGGAAGCCATATCTTCAGAAGGATATTAACAAACTGGAATCTGTACAAAGAAGGCTACTAAATGGTACATGGTCTAAGCAATAAAACTTACCAGGAGAGGTTAAATGACCTAAATATGTATCGCTTAGAGAGAAGGGAATGAGACGTGATATGATAGCAACTTTCAAGTATATTAAAGGGCTTTGTAAAGCTGAGGCTGTGAGTATTTTACATAAAAAGCTGAAGGGTAGTAAGTTCAGGAGTAATTTACAGAAGTTTCTTCACTGAAAGGGTGGTTGATTCTTGAAATAAATTTCCATTAAGGCTATCCTACCTACTAATTAATGCTTGGGGTAAGCATACGACTATACTATATACTAATTAATGCCTGAAATAAGCATAAGGCTATCCTACATACTAATTACTGCCTGGGATAAGCATAATTCTATCCTACATACTAATTACTGCCTGGGATAAGCATAGGACTATCCTACGTACTAATTATAGCCTGGGATAAGCATAAGGCTAGCCTACATACTAATTACTGCCTGGGATAAGCATACGGCTATCCTACATACTAATGCCTGGGATAAGATTAAGGCTATCCTACGTACTAATTATAGCCTGGGATAAAAGCATAAGGCTAGCCTATATACTTATTAATACCTGGGATAAGCATAAGGCTATCCTACATCCTAATTAATGACTGGGATAAGAATAAGGCTATCCTACAAACTAATTACTGCCTGGGATAAGCATAAGGCTATCCTACATACTAATTAATGACTGGGATAAGCATAAGGTTATCCTACATACTAATTAATGTCTGGGATAAGCATAATGCTATCCTACAAACTAATTACTGTCTGGGATAAGCATAAGGCTATCCTACATACTAATTAATGACTGGGATAAGCATAAGGCTATCCTACATACTAACTACTGCCTGGGATAAGCAAAAGGCTATCCTATATACTAATTAATGCCAGGGATATATATAAGGCTGTTATATACCCTAGGTTACAATATTATTTAATTCTATCTCAGCAGTAACCTCCAACGTGTTATATAACTTTACGTAACAATATTTTTGGTTAATGGAATTCTGAATATTAATAAATCAATCAAAATTATCGTCAGCAATTTCAATTCTGATATGGTAGAATTTGTCAATACCCTCCAGTGAAGCGTTATATAGTCTCTGTATCGTATTCCAAAATGCTAATGAGATATCTAGAAATTATGACAAAATTATTATGAACAATAATATTTAATCTCAAATTAAATTAAGTCCTGAGTTCTGACCAGTTAATCTCTATAAAAACATTGATTATATTTATGCAGAAAACAGTGTATTCATTTTGACCAAATATATATGTCTATTATCCCATGAATGGACAAAACACTTCTATAAATTAACCTTAACTCAAAATGAATTAACGGTACCTCAGTATTATGGACACCATAGGTCTATAAATTAACCTCAACTCAAAATGATTCACTTATTAAATATCACACAGGAATTATACTAGAATAATTTATAAATAGCCAGAAAGTTTAATCAATTCAATATATATAGCTTATTTAACAACGTTTGTATTTACCTATGTTCAAATTTGACAATGAAATCTTATCTTAACTCCCACAATCTAATGGAATTTCCAGGGAAATATAATTCACTATTTTTAACACAATATAATCTAATATACTTCCCTTAAACCCAGAGATTGTTACACAATACTACCAATTTCACATATACCAACTAATCTAGCATGAGATAACTTCTTATTTAGCCACAATAAAACACATTCTAAAATATATCACAATAACCACAAACACATTATGGCATTAAAATACATAAATCCTTTCTTAATACTAATATTTAACACTAGTACACTTACTACCCTGGTCTAATTAATATTAAATATAAGAATAAGATACCTTTTAATTCACAGCTACAGCTATAATATGCTATAACAAATTTCTTTGCTAAGGCCTATTTAATAACATAAATTATGCTTACCTGATAATTTCCTTTTCTTCTGATGGAAAGAGTCCACAGCTGCATTCATTACTTTTGGGAAATAAGACCCTGGCCATCAGGAGGAGGCAAAGACACCCCAGCCAAAGGCTTAAATACTCCTCCCACTTCCCTCATCCCCCAGTCATTCTGCCGAGGAACAAGGAACAGTAGAAGAAATATCAGGGTGAAAGGTGCCAGAAGAATAACACGGAAGCCCCACATAAAATAATGGATGGGGAGCTGTGGACTCTTTCCATTAGAAGAAAAGGAAATTATCAGGTAAGCATAATTTATGTTTTTCTTCTAAAATGGAAAGAGTCCACAGCTGCATTCATTACTTTTGGGAAAAAACAATACCCAAGCAATAGAGGACACTGAATGCCAAGACGGGAGGGTACCATAGGCGGCCCATTCTGAGGGCACCAGGCCTGAAAAAACCACAACCCAACCAAACCCCGCTTTTGTCAGAGCCGAGCAAAAAAAAACTAGAAGGAATGGGCCCCAAGGACACTGACCCGCAGATAGTCAGAAGGCCTAACTAGAGACCGCAAAGCAGACTCACTGAGCCAACACTCCTCTAAGAGAAACGTCAACCAGCAGTCGGTCCCCACACAACCCTTACTAGTACAGTACCAAAATCCCCAAAAGGGAGAGGACAAGGGTGAACCAAAGAGATACCCAAAAGGTACAGCAAAATCCAATAATGGAAAGCCTCCTTCAAAAGAAGGCCAAGTCTGCAGAGACCCGAATGGATCCCGAGAACAAGGGGAGATAATTTCCTTTTCTTCTTTCCATCAGAATACACAATACTTATATGCGAGTAACCTTATTTTATTATAATTGTTGGATATATAAAAGTATATTTATGTATCTCAAATGTTGAATAATATATACCTCACGGTTTAAGATTCACCTCTCAACCTAAACCACGTATCCATAATGATGTTAGCTCTCATTGTTGTAATGGTTTATACTTGTACCTGTGCTTTTTGAAAGTCTCAATAAAAATCATAAAAAAAAAATAATAATAGACACAGCAAGCTCACACATCCCAAAGGATACCGTGACCCATAGACCACTTAGGCATCCTGACCTGCAGACCTAGCAGGGTCACCAATACAAGGGAACAAAGATCCAGAAACTGGTACAGGAATGAGCGTAAAGATGGCAAAGCCAACCCCCCAGAGTACACAACTCTGAAAACAGACAAGGCCATAGACCCAAGGATCTATCAAAACAAGGCCCCACAGTCTGACACGGAAACAGCAAGATTCCAGGTGGAACCAAGTTCTCCTTCCACTTCCCGACCAGGAGAAGCCCCTAGTAAGGACTCAGTCTCCCCAGAAGCGAATATCCCTTAAAGAAAAAGGGAAGAGGCCAGAAGGGCAACAACAATCCTCAAGGCCCGAAGCCACCAGCTAAAACGGGAAGAAAAAAATCCCTTGCAAATGTCCTAGAAAGGACCCCCACACAAGTAGTTCGCCCAACAGAGGCACAGCCAACCCATTCGCCTGCAGAGCAGAGATCCACGGGTACCCTGGCAAACTAACAGGGGAATGCAACCCTAAGGCGCACCAGAAGCCTGGAATCCAGCGCCAGAAGCTGGGTAGGAACCCACCATACTTGAGGCGCAAGCCACCCAGCAAACCCCAGATGACATGGGTTACTCTGTGGCAAGGAGTAATAAATACTCAGATAGACCAGGTCAACCCTGACCCGGTCAGGTAGATGGAGCAACGACATAGCCAAAGTTCCCACCACCATGGAACATCCCGACCAGCCCTGAGATCCAAACAACCCAAAACTGGGACAGGAGCAAAGCCCCCGAAAGAGGAAGACTCAGGAGGAAAAAACAGGTCTGGGTACCTGATAGTTCAGGCAACTAAACCCTGGAACTAAACACCCCGACTGGCCAATCCAGACAAAAGGGATGGAGCATATCCAGAAAATCCGGACAGCACAGAGAACTCGAAAATCTCCGACCAAATGAAGGAACCACCCCTAGATAAAGTTCAACTTTCCAAGGAGCAAAGCTAGAAGTCAAATGAAGAGACTTCACAGGACACAGGACAACAGGGGGGATACCTTGAAGTTCCCAAAACCCTACTAACAGGGCTAGTCTCCCCATCACCTCCACACAGGCAGAGGACACAGGGGAGAGAAAAGGTGCTAAACCTTCCCAGCTCCGGGAAAACACGAGCTAAACAAGTCCCCACCGGGATCAACCAACGTCCGGAACACAGATCCCCAAAAGGAGATCTAACCCACCCGGGACAATGGAAGAAGAGCCAAGGTCTCATAACTCAGACAGACCTTACGCGGCCTAGAGTAAGAGCTATATCTAGAAACACTAGAAACAGCTGACACGCAGCCCTTTAAAAAAGGTGCCAAAAGCTGAAATAGGTTTCAAAATACAAAACCTTCCACAACCTGGACAGCTATCCAAGCTGTTGGATCAATCCCACAAGGACCATCCAGGAGCCTAAAAACTGAAGTCCAAACCTATCAAGCAGTGGCAATGGGGCACTACGCATTAGGCTATCCTATGTACTAATTACTGCCTGAGATAAGCTTAAGGCTATCCTACATACTATTTAATGCATGGGATAAGCATAAGGCTATCCTACGTACTAATTAATGCCTGGGATAAGCATAAGACTATCCACGTATTAATTAATGTCTGGGATAAGCATATGTCTATCCTACGTACTAATTAATACCTGGGATAAGCATAAGTCTATCTTACATACTAATAAATGCCTGGGATAAGCATAAGTCTATCTTACGTACTAATTAATGCCTGGGATAAGCATAAGGCTATCCTACATACTAATTAATGCCTGGGATAAGCATAAGGCTATCCTACATACTAATTAATGCCTGGGATAAGCATAAGGCTATCCTACATACTAATTAATGCCTGGGATAAACATAAGACTATCTTACTTACTAATTAATGCCTGGGATAAGCATAAGTCTATCTTACGTACTAATTAATGCCTGGGATAAACATAAGTCTATCCTACGTACTAATTAATGTCTGGGATAAGCATAAAGCTATCATTCAAGCTAATTAAATTTACACTTAATTAAATTCATGCAGACTTGTTGGGCCTATGGTTCTTATTATCAGTCACAACCTATGTTTCTATTTCTATGTGGTTGTTGGGCCTCCAGTTCACCATCCCTGACATACGTCATGGGGAGGGTGGGGAGGGTGGTGGCAGGACCACTGCAGTGCTGGAATATGTTGTTAAAGGGACAGTCAAGTCCAAAATAAACTTTCATGATTCAGATAGGGTAGGTAATTTTAAACAACTTTCCAATTTACTTTTATCACCAATTTTGCTTTGTTCTCTTGGTATTCTTAGTTGAAAGCTAAACCTAGGAGGTTCATATGCTAATGTATTTGACCTTGAAGGCCACCTCTAATCTGAAAGCATGTTGACAGTTTTTCACCACTAGAGGGCGTTAATTTGTTTCATATAGATAACATTGGGCTCACGCACGTGAAGCTCCTAAGAGTGAGCACTGATTGGCTAAAATGCAAGTCTGTCAAAAGAACTGAAATAAGGGGGCAGTTTGCAGAGGCTTAGATACAAGGTAATTACAGAGGTAAAAAACTGAATTTATGCTTACCTGATAAATTTCTTTCTCTTGTGATGTATCGAGTCCACGGATTCATCCATACTTATGGGATATTCTCCTTCCCTACAGGAAGTGGCAGAGAGAGCACCCACAGCAGAGCTGTCCATATAGCTCCTCCCTTAGCTCCACCCCCCAGTCATTCGACCGAAGGCTAGGAAGAAAGAGGAGAAACCATAGGGTGCAGTGGTGACTGAAGTTTTTTAAATAAAAATATACTACCTGTCTTAAATAGACAGGGCGGGCCGTGGACTTGATACATCACAAGAGAAAGAAATTTTTCAGGTAAGCATAAATTCTGTTTTCTCTTGTAAGATGTATCGAGTCCACAGATTCATCCATACTTATGGGATACCAATACCAAAGCTTTAGGACACGGATGAAGGGAGGGACAAGACAGGTACCTTAAACGGAAGGCACCACTGCTTGTAGAACCTTTCTCCCAAAAATAGCCTCCGAAGAAGCAAAAGTATCAAATTTGGAAAAAGTATGAAGCGAAGACCAAGTCGCCACCTTACAAATCTGTTCAACAGAAGCCTCATTTTTAAAAGCCCATGTGGAAGCCACTGCTCTAGTAGAATGAGCAGTAATTCTTTCAGGAGGCTGCTGGCCAGCAGTCTCATAAGCCAAACGGATGAAGCTTTTCAGCCAAAAAGGAAAGAGAGGTAGCCGTAGCCTTTTGACCTCTCCGTTTACCAGAATAAACAACAAACAATGAAGATGTTTGACGGAAATCTTTAGTTGCTTGTAAGTAGAACTTTAAAGCACGAACCACATCAAGATTGTGCAACAGACGTTCCTTCTTTGATGAAGGATTAGGACACAGAGAAGGAACAACAATCTCCTAATTGATATTCCTATTAGAAACAAACTTAGGAAGAAACCCAGGTTTGGTACGCAAAACCACCTTATCTGCATGGAAAACTAGGTAAGGTGAGTCACATTGTAAGCAGATAACTCAGAAACTCTTCGAGCCGAAGAGATAGCTACTAAAAACAAAACTTTCCAAGATAGAAGCTTAATATCTATGCAATGCATAGGTTCAAACGGAATCCCTTGAAGAACATTAAGAACCAAATTTAGTCTCCATGGTGGAGCAACAGGTTTAAATACAGGCTTGATCCTGATCAAGGCCTGACTAAACGCTTGAACGTCTGGGACATCTGCCAGACGTTTGTGTAAAAGAATAGACAAAGCAGATATTTGTCCTTTTTAAGGAACTAACTGATAATCCCTTCTCCAATCCTTCTTGGAAAAAGGACAAAATTCTAGGAACCCTAATCTTACTCCATGAGTAACCCTTGGATTCACACCAACAAAGATATCTGCGCCAAATCTTATGATAGATTTTCCTGGTGACAGGCTGAATCAGGGTATCAATGACAGACTCAGAGAAAACACGCTTTGATAGAATCAGGCGTTCAATCTCCAAGCAGTCAGACGCAGAGAAGTTAGATTTGGATGGACCTTGGATTAGAAGGTCCTGCCTCATTGGCAGAGTCCACAGTGGAACAGATGACATGTCCACCAGGTCTGCATACCAAGTCCTGCGTGGCCACGCAGGCGCTATCAGAATCACCGAAGCTCTCTCCTGCTTGATTCTGGCAACCAGACGTGGGAGGAGAGGAAACGGTGGAAATACATAAGCCAGATTGAAGGACCAGGGCATCTATCAGTACCGCCTGGGGAGCCCGGGACCTGGACCCGTAACAAGGAAGTTTGGTGTCGGGACGCGATCAGATCCAATTCTGGTGTGCCCCATAGCGGAGTCAGCTGGGCAAATACCTCCGGATGGAGCTCCCACTCCCCCGGATGAAAAGTCTGACGACTTAGGAAATCCGCCTCCCAGTTCTCTACCCCTGGGATATGGATTGCTGAGAGATGGCAAGAGTGATCCTTCGCCCATCGGATTATTTTGGTTACCTCCATCATCGCTAGAGAACTCTGTGTTCCTCCTTGATGATTGATATAGGCTACAGTCGTGATGTTGTCCGACTGAAATCTGATGAATGTGGCCGCAGCTAGCTGAAGCCATGCCTGAAGCGCATTGAATATCGCTCTCAGTTCTAGAATGTTTATCGGGAGGAGAGATTCCTCCCGAGACCATAAGCCCTGTGCTTTCAGGGATTTCCAGACTGCACCCCAGCCTAGCAGGCTGGCATCTGTCGTTACTATGAGCCACTCTGGCCTGCGGAAACACATTCCCTGAGACAGGTGGTCCTGAGACAACCACCAGAGAAGAGAATCTCTGGTCTCTTGGTCCAGATGCAGTTGAGGAGATAAATCTGCATAATCCCCATTCCACTGTTTGAGCATGCATAGTTGCAGTGGTCTGAGGTGTAGGCGGGCATAAGGAACTATGTCCATTGCCGCTACCATGAGTCCGATTACCTCCATACACTGAGCCACTGATGGCCGAGGAATGGAATGAAGAGCTCGGCAAGTGATTAAAAGTTTTGATTTTCTGACCTCTGTCAGAAATATTTTCATTTCTACCGAGTCTATCAGAGTCCCTAGGAAGGAAACTCTTGTGAGAGGGACGAGAGAACTCTTTTTTATGTTCACCTTCCATCCGTGAGATCTCAGAAAAGCCAACACGATGTCCGTGTGAGACTTGGCTAGCTGGAAAGTCGACGTCTGAATTAAGATGTCGTCTAGATAAGGCGCCACTGCTATACCCCGCGGTCTTAGAACCGCCAAAAGGGACCCTAGCACCTTTGTGAAAATTCTGGGAGCCGTGGCCAACCCGAAAGGAAGGACCACAAACTGGTAATGCCTGTCCAGAAAGGCGAATCTGAGGAATTGATGATGATCTCTGTGAATAGGGATGTGTAGATACGCATCCTTTAAATCCACGGTAGTCATATATTGACCCTCCTGGATCAGAGGAAGAATAGCCCGAATAGTCTCCATCTTGAAAGATGGTACTCTGAGGAATTTGTTTAGAATTTTGAGATCCAAGATCGGTCTGAAAGTTCCCTCTTTTTTGGGAACCACAAACAGGTTGGAGTAAAAACCTAGCCCTTGTTCTGCTCTTGGAACTGGGTGGATCACTCCCATGGTATGTAGGTCTTCTACACAGCGTAAGAACGCCTCTCTCATTGTCTGGTTTGCAGACAATTGAGAAATGTGAAATCTCCCCCTTGGGGGGAGTCTTTGAAGTCCAGAAGATATCCTTGGGACACAATTTCTAAAGCCCAGGAATCATGAACATCTCTTGCCCGAAGCCTGAGCGAAGAGAGAGAGTCTGCCCCCTACTAGATCCGGTCCCGGATCGGGGGCTACCCCTTCATGCTGTCTTAGAGGCAGCAGCAGGCTTCTTGGCCTGTTTACCTTTGTTCCAAGCCTGGTTAGGTCTCCAGACTGACTTGGATTGGACAGAATTCCCCTCTTGCTTTGCTGCAGGGGAAGCTGAAGCAGGACCTTTGAAATTCCGAAAGGAACGAAAATTATTTTGTTTGGTCCTCATCTTATTTGTTTTATCCTGAGGGAGGGCATGGCCTTTCCCTCCAGTGATGTCTGAAATAATTTCTTTCAGTGTAGGCCCGAATAGGGTCTTTCCTTTGAAAGGGATGTTCAACAACTTAGATTTTGATGACACATCAGCAGACCAGGACTTAAGCCATAACGCCCTGCGTGCTAAAATGGCAAAACCTGAATTCTTTAACGCTAATTTAGCCATTTGGAAAACGGCATCTGTAATGAAAGAATTAGCCAACTTAAGGGCCTTAATTCTATCCATAATATCCTCTAATGGAGTCTCCACCTGGAGAGCCTCTTCTAGAGCCTCAAACCAGAAAGCAGCTGCAGTAGTTACAGGAACAATGCATGCAATAGGTTGGAGAAGAAAACCTTGATGAACAAAAATTTTCTTTAGGAGACCCTCTAATATTTTTATCCATAGGATCTTTGAAAGCACAACTGTCTTCGATAGGTATAGTTGTATGCTTAGCAAGAGTAGAAATAGCTCCCTCCACCTTAGGAACAGTCTGCCACGAGTCCTGTATGGTGTCAGATATGGGAAACATTTTCTTAAAAACAGGAGGGGGAGCGAACGGAATACCTGGTCTATCCCACTCCTTAGTAACAATAGTCACAATCCTCTTAGGGACTGGAAAAACATCAGTGTAAACAGGAACCTCTAAGTATCTGTCCATTTTACACAATTTCTCTGGGACCACTATAGGGTCACAATCGTCTAGAGTAGCTAATACCTCCTTGAGCAATAAGCGGAGGTGTTCAAGCTTAAATTTAAAGGCCGTCATATCAGAATCTGTCTGAGGGAACGTCTTTCCTGAATCAGAAATCTCTCCCTCAGATAACAAATCCCTTACCCCTGCTTCAGAACATTGTGAGGGTATATAAAATACGGCTACTAAAGACGGCTCAGCATTTGTTCTTAACCCAGAGCTGTCACGCTTTCCTTGTAAACCAGTCAGTTTAGAGAAAACCTATGTGAGGGTTTTATTGATAACTATGGCCATGTCTTGTAAAGTAAATGAATTAGACGCATTAGAGGCACTTGTGCGGGCGTTACTGGTTGTGACACTTGGGGAGAGCTAGGTGCTAAACCCTCATTTCATCATCTATTG
Organism: Bombina bombina; assembly: GCF_027579735.1. Taxonomy (NCBI): domain Eukaryota; kingdom Metazoa; phylum Chordata; class Amphibia; order Anura; family Bombinatoridae; genus Bombina; species Bombina bombina. The sequence goes on from NC_069510.1 coordinate 120,075,922, forward strand.
CAATATTTTTAAGTGCTAAAATATGCTCTTTATAATTTATAGACATATTAGTGCAAGTGGGACACATTCTAAGAGGGGGTTCCACAATGGCTTCTAAACACATAGAACAAGGCTTTTCCTTGGTGTCAGACATGTTAAACAGGCTAGTAATGAAACAAACAAGCTTGGAAAACACTTTAATCAAAGTAAATAACACTTTAAACAAAAACGGTACTGTGCCTTTAAGAGGAAAAAAAGCTGCACAAACTCTGCAAAACAGTGTAAAAAAGCAGTAAACAAAATGATTTTTTTACAGTAGCATCATAAAGCCTTAGTAACTTTGCACCACTATGCAAATAAACAATTAACCCCTTAATGTAAAAACCGGATTGAAAAAACTTCAAAACCGGTAAAATAACGTTCAGCACCTTGCCACAGCTCTGCTGTGGCGCCTACCTGCCCTTTAGGAACGATTTATGGGGAAAAAAAACTCTTTACAGCCCTCAAATACAGCAGAAATCTCTGGAGAAGTAGCTGGATGCTTCTGAGGTAAATAAACTGTGCAACTGAAAATAGGCCCCTCCCACCTCACTCAATGTTATGGGGCCTAAAAAACACCACAGAGTGTTTCTTAAACTAGCCATGTGGGTTAATAACCCTTAAACAAGCCACAAAGACCCCTTAAAGTCCCTCAAAAAACGCTTTATTTGTAATTAAACCAAAAGTTTTTTCCTATTAGTGTCACCAGTAACTATGAGCCCTTTATGCAAGCTTGGATTCCTCTTTTACTGAATACAGCTTACCTTTCCCTCATGGGGATATTGCCAGCCTTTTCTAGAAATAACACAGTGTGTCTAGAAAAAAATAGAATGAACATACCTTAATGCGGTTTAGCCTGCAAACTGTTCCCCCAACTGAAGTTTTCCTGTACTCTTCAGCCCTTGTGAGAACAGCAGTGGATCTTTGTTACAAAATGCTAAGATCATCATCCTCCTTGCAGAAACCTTCATCTCTTTTCTGCCAGAGAGTAAATAGTACACACCGGTACCATTTAAAATAACAAACTTTTGCTTGAGAAAATAAAATACAAAATTTATGCTTACCTGATAAATTTATTTCTCTTGTGGTGTATCCAGTCCACGGATCATCCATTACTTGTGGGATTTTCTCCTTCCCAACAGGAAGCTGCAAGAGGATCACCCACAGCAGAGCTGTCTATATAGCTCCTCCCCTAACTACCACCCCCAGTCATTCGACCGAAGACAAGCAAGAGAAAGGAGAAACTATAGGGTGCAGTGGTGACTGTAGTTTAAAAATAAAAAACACCTGCCTTAAAATGACAGGGCGGGCCGTGGACTGGATACACCACAAGAGAAATAAATTTATCAGGTAAGCATAAATTTTGTTTTCTCTTGTAAGGTGTATCCAGTCCACGGATCATCCATTACTTGTGGGATACCAATACCAAAGCTATAGGACACGGATGAAGGGAGGGACAAGGCAGGCGCTTAAACGGGAGGCAACACTGCCTGTAAGACCTTTCTCCCAAAAACAGCCTCAGAAGAAGCAAAAGTATCAAATTTGTAGAATTTAGAAAAAGTATGAAGCGAAGACCAAGTCGCCGCCTTACAAATCTATTCAACAGAAGCCTCATTCTTAAAAACCCATGTGGAAGCTACCGCTCTAGTAGAATGAGCTGTAATTCTTTCAGGAGGCTGCTGGCCAGCAGTCTCATATGCTAAGCGGATTATACTTCTTAGCCAAAAAGAAAGAGAAGTTGCCGAAGCCTTTTGGCCTCTCCTCTGTCCAGAGTAGACAACAAACAATACAGATGTTTGATGAAAATCTTTAGTAGCTTGTAAATAAAACTTTAAAGCACGAACCACGTCCAGATTGTGTAATAAACGTTCCTTCTTTGAAGAAGGATTAGGACACAGTGACGGAACAACAATCTCCTGATTGATATTCTTATTAGATACCACCTTAGGTAGAAAACCAGGTTTGGTACGTAACACTACCTTATCTGCATGGAAAATGAGATAAGGGGAATCACATTGTAAAGCAGATAACTCCGAAACTCTTCGAGCCGAGGAGATAGCTGCTAAAAACAGAACTTTCCAAGATAAGAGCTTAATATCTATGGAATGCAAAGGTTCAAACGGAACCCCTTGAAGAACTTTAAGAACTAAATTTAAACTCCATGGCGGAGCAACAGGTTTAAACACAGGCTTGATTCTAACAAAAGCCTGACAAAACGCCTGAACATCTGGAACCTCAGCCAGACGTTTGTGCAAAAGAATAGACAGAGCAGAAATCTGTCCCTTTAAGGAACTAGCTGACAAACCCTTTTCCAATCCTTCTTGGAGAAAAGATAATATCCTAGGAATCCTGACTTTACTCCATGAGTAACCCTTGGATTCACACCAATGAAGATATTTACACCATATTTTATGATAGATTTCCCTGGTGACAGGCTTTCGTGCCTGTATTAAGGTATCAATGACCGACTCGGAGAAACCACGCTTTGATAAAATCAAGCGTTCAATCTCCAAGCAGTCAGATGCAGAGAAATTAGATTTGGATGGTTGAAAGGACCCTGAAGTAGAAGGTCCTGTCTCAGCGGCAGAGTCCATGGTGGAAAGGATGACATGTCCACCAGATCTGCATACCAAGTCCTGCGTGGCGAGGGAGCAGAGGAAACGGTGGAAACACATAAACCAGGTTGAAGGACCAAGGCGCTGCTAGAGCATCTATCAGTGCTGCCTTGGGATCCCTGGACCTGGATCCGTAACAAGGAAGCTTGGCGTTCTGACGAGACGCCATGAGATCCAGTTCTGGTTTGCCCCAAAGTTGAATCAACTGCGCAAACACCTCCGGATGGAGTTCCCACTCCCCTGGATGAAAAGTCTGTCGACTTAGAAAATCCGCCTCCCAGTTCTCTACTCCTGGGATATGGATAGCTGATAGAAGGCAAGAGTGAACCTCTGCCCATAGAATTATTTTTGAAACCTCCAACATTGCTAGGGAACTCCTTGTTCCCCCTTGATGGTTGATGTAGGCTACAGTCGTGATATTGTCCGACTGAAATCTGATGAACCTGACCGCAGCAAGCTGAGGCCAAGCCTGAAGAGCATTGAATATCGCTCTTAGTTCCAGAATATTTATCGGAAGAAGTGCCTCCTCCTGAGTCCACGAGCCCTGAGCCTTCAGGGAGTTCCAGACTGCACCCCAGCCCAAAAGGCTGGCATCTGTCGTTACTATTGTCCAATCTGGCCTGCGGAAGGTCATACCCTTGGACAGATGGACCCGAGATCTGTGTAATCCCCATTCCACTGACTGAGCATGCAGAGTTGCAGCGGTATGAGATGTAGGCGGGCAAACGGCACTATGTCCATTGCCGCTACCATTAGCAAGAAGTAGAATAAAGAACACGGCAGGAATTTAGAAGTTTTGACAACCTGGCCTCTGTCAGGTAAATCTTCATTTCTACAGAATCTATCAGAGTTCCCAGGAAGCAAACTCTTGTGAGAGGGGATAGAGAACTCTTTTCTTCATTCACTTTCCACCCATGAGACCTCAGGAATGCCAGAACAATGTCCGTAAGGGACCTGGCGATTTGAAAATTCGACGCCTGTATCAGAATGTCGTCTAGGTAAGGGGCTACTGCTATACCCCGCGGCCTTAGGATCGCCAGGAGTGACCCCAGAACCTTCGTAAAGATTCTTGGTGCCGTAGCTAACCCAAAGGGAAGAGCCACAAACTGGTAATGCCTGTCTAGGAAGGTGAACCTGAGAAACCGATGATGATGTCTGTGTATCAGAATGTGAAGATAAGCATCCTTTAAGTTCACGGTAGTCATATATTGACCCTCCTGGATCATAGGTAGGATGGTTCGAATAGTCTCCAGAAATTTGTTTAAGATCTTGAGATCTAAGATTGGTCTGAAGGTTCCCTCTTTCTTGGGAACTACAAACAGATTTGAATAGAAGCCTTGCCCCTGTTACTCCTTTGGAACGGGGTGGATCACTCCCATAACTAGGAGGTCTTGAACACAATGTAAGAATGCCTCTCTCTTTATCTGGTTTGCAGATAATTGTGAGAGATGAAATCTTCCTTTTGGGGAAGAAGCTTTGAAGTCCAGAAGATATCCCTGGGACACAATTTCCAACGCCCAGGGATCCTGGACATCTCTTGCCCAAGCCTGGGCGAAGAGAGAAAGTCTGCCCCCTACTAGATCCGTTACTGGATCGGGGGCTGATCTTTCATGCTGTCTTAGAGGCAGCAGCAGGTTTTTTGGCCTGCTTTCCTTTGTTCCAAGCCTGGTTAGGCCTCCAGACCGGCTTGGACTGGGCAAAATTTCCCTCTTGTTTTGTATTAGAGGAAGTTGAAGTTGCACCACTCTTGAAGTTTCGAAAGGCACGAAAATTAGTCTGTTTGGTCCTTAATTTGTTGGACCTATCCTGAGAAAGGGCGTGACCTTTTCCTCCAGTAATATCAGAAATTATCTCCTTCAGTCCAGGCCCGAATAGGGTCTGCCCCTTGAAGGGAATGTTGAGAAGCTTAGATTTTGAAGTAACGTCAGCTGACCAGGATTTAAGCCATAACGCCCTACGCGCCTGAATAGCAAAACCTGAGTTATTAGCCGTTAGTTTGGTTAAATGAACAACGGCGTCAGAAACAAATGAATTGGCTAGCTTAAGAGCTTTAAGCTTGTCAAGGATATCATCCAATGGGGTTTCTACCTGTAGAGCCTCTTCTAGAGACTCAAACCAGAAGGCCGCAGCAGCAGTGACAGGGGCAATGCATGCAAGAGGCTGGAGAATAAAACCTTGTTGAATAAACATTTTCTTAAGGTAACCCTCTAATTTTTTATCCATTGGATCTAGGAAAGCACAACTGTCCTCGACGGGGATAGTTGTACGCTTAGCTAGGGTAGAGACTGCTCCCTCCACCTTAGGGACCGTTTGCCACAAGTCCCGTGTAGCGGCATCTATGGGAAACATCTTTTTAAAAACAGGAGGGGGAGAGAACGGTACACCTGGTCTATCCCATTCCTTAGTAATAATTTCTGAAAACCTCTTAGGTATTGGAAAAACATCAGTGTAAACAGGCACTGCATAGTATTTATCCAATCTACACAATTTCTCTGGGACTATAATGGTGTCACAGTCATCCAGAGTTGCTAAAACCTCCCTGAGCAACACGCAGAGGTGTTCAAGCTTAAATTTAAATGTAGACATATCAGAATCAGGTTGAAGTATCTTCCCTGAGTCAGAAAAATCACCCACAGATAGAAGCTCTCCTGCCTCAGCTTCTGAACATTGTGAGGGTGTATCAGACATAGCTACTAAAGCGTCAGAGAGCTCTGTATTTTTCCTAGCCCCAGAGCTGTCTCGCTTTCCTTGTAACCCTGGCAGTTTGGACAATACCGCTGTAAGGGTATGATCCATAACTGCCGCCATGTCTTGTAAGGTAAACGCTATGGGCGCGCTAGATGTACTTGGCGTCCCTTGAGCGGGAGTTATAGGTTCTCACACGTGGGGAGAGTTAGTCGGCATAACTTCCCCCTTGTCAATTTCCTCTGGTGATAAATCTTTTAAAGTCAGAATATGGTCTTTATAACTTATAGTAAGATCAGTGCATTTGGTACAGATTCTAAGAGGGGGTTCCACAATGGCTTCTAAACATAATGAACAAGGAGTTTCCTCTATGTCAGACATGTTTAACAGACTAGTAATAAGACCAGCAAGCTTTGAAAACACTTTAATTAATGTGAAAAAGCAGAATATAAAAAACGGTACTGTGCCTTTAAGGGAAAAAAACAAACACAAAAACTGCAAAACAGTGAAAAAAGCAGTTAACTCTATGAAATTTTTACAGTGTATATACTAGACTAAAATAGCATTGCACCCACTTGCAAATGGATGATTAACCCCTCAGGCTCAAAAACGAATCATAAAAACTGTAAAACAGTTATAAACAGTCACAATCAAACTGCCACAGCTCTACTGTGGCTCCTACCTTCCCATAAAACGACTTATGTAGTCACAAAAACCCTTTACAGAGGTCCAATATGTCAGGGGACTCCTTCAGGGAAGCTGGATGTCTCAGAATGTAAAAACTACTGCGCAATTAGAGCGCAAAAATAGGCCCCTCCCACCATGCACTGAAAGTCAGAGGGCCTTAAAAAACTACTCCTAGGAGTGAAATAACAGCCATGTGGAAAAACTAGGCCCCAAAGAAAGATTTATCACCCTTAGTAAAAAAACGTTCTTTATAAATCCTGTAAACGTTTAACATACTAAGCCATAAGAGCAATTAACATGAATATTACCCTTTACTACAAGCATGATGCCAGTTGTTAAATCACTGTAATCAGGCTTACCTTAAATATATCAGGCACTGTCAGCATTTTCTAGACCTTATCATCTCTCTAGAAAAAAATATACTGAACATACCTCAGGGCAGTTAATTCTGCAGGCCATTCCCCCAGCTGAAGTTTTCCCATACTCTTCAGTTATGTGTGAGAACAACAGTGGATCTTAGTTACAACCTGCTAAGATCATCAAAAACCTCAGGCAAAACTCTTCTTCTAATTTCTGCCTGAGGTAAAAACAGTACAACGCCGGTACCATTTAAAAATAACAAACTTTTGATTGAAGATAAACTACACTAAGTCACCACATATCTCTAGCTACTTCCCTTGTCGAGAGCTGCAAGAGAATGACTGGGGGGTGGCAGTTAGGGGAGGAGCTATATAGACAGCTCTGCTGTGGGTGATCCTCTTGCAGCTTCCTGTTGGGAAGGAGAATATCCCACAAGTAATGGATGATCCGTGGACTGGATACACCTTACAAGAGAAACTAACATTTTTGTCACCACACTCCCTTTGCCCTTCCTAGCAGTTAAGCAGGCAGAGAGAATGACTGGGGGTGGAGCTAAGGAAGGAGCTATATGGACAGCTCTGCTGTGGGTGCTCTCTCTGCCACTTCCTGTAGGGAAGGAGAATATCCCATAAGTATGGATGAATCCGTGGACTTGATACATCTTACAAGAGAAAGTGTATTATTATAACAGTGTTGGTTTTGCAAAACTTGGGAATGGGTAATAAAGGGAGTATCTACCTTTTTAAACAACAACAATTCTGGTGTTGACTGTCCCTTTAAGGGTTATGTTTTTCTTTGTTTTGGGAATAAATTATGCTGGAACAGAGCTACAGTCCAAATAACCATTCTCTAACTATGCAGAGGAGGCTTAAAGGGGAAGTGACCACAGAATTCTGAAAAGGTTGTACCTACATATCCCATAGTTTAATACCTAGAAGTCAACATATCTAGAAACGCAAACTAGAAATCATTCACATTTGTACTTGGAAACCTTTTTGTATATAAAGTACAATGAAATTAGATTCTGTTTTACCGTTCACCAGTAGAGCTGCCTACCTGCTCTTTATAGGTATCCACCAGTCCTTCATACTGACGTAGGGTGCCCTTGAGTTGCTGCACCTCACTATGAGCCAGCGTCAGTTTCTCCTCCAGTGTCGCTAAGTTTGTCTGTAAAGTGACAGAGAAAAGGCTTACAGTGAGTGCTAAACAACATCTACATTATACTCATCCTAAATATCTGCAAAATGTAAAAACAAGCACAGAATAGCTGTCACGCCACCACCGGAGGTTCCGGCGGCTCTTCCGGCGTGTTTGGTTGCCGGGCAACGTCTTCCTCTCTGAGCCATCCCCTCTGCTGACGTCAGTACCGGCTTCTTATTCCGGTCTCTCAATCCTCCGGTGCGTGATTGTTTGTTCTTTCCGGAGGCTATTGTGAGTACTCTTGCTTTGTGTAATCCTGTTCCAGAACCTTTGCCTGATCGACTACACTACTGCTTAACCCTCAAACTGCCTGATTACAAGCTGCCAAACCCTGCATATACGACTACACTACTGCTTAACCCTCAAACTGCCTGATTACAAGTTGCCAAACCCTGCATATACGACTACGCTACTGCTTCACCCTCAAACTGTCTGATTACAAGTTGCCAAACCCTGCATATACGACTACGCTACTGCTTAACCCTCAAACTGCCTGATTACAAGTTGCCAAACCCTGCATATACGACTACGCTACTGCTTCACCCTCAAACTGCCTGATTACAAGTTGCCAAACCCTGCATATACGACTACGCTACTGCTTAACCCTCAAACTGCCTGATTACAAGTTGCCAAACCCTGCATATACGACTACACTACTGCTTAACCCTCAAACTGCCTGATTACAAGCTGCCAAACCCTGCATATACGACTACACTACTGCTTCACCCTCAAACTGCCTGATTACAAGTTGCCAAACCCTGCATATACGACTACGCTACTGCTTCACCCTCAAACTGCCTGATTACAAGTTGCCAAACCCTGCATATACGACTACGCTACTGCTTAACCCTCAAACTGCCTGATTACAAGTTGCCAAACCCTGCATATACGACTACACTACTGCTTAACCCTCAAACTGCCTGATTACAAGCTGCCAAACCCTGCATATACGACTACACTACTGCTTCACCCTCAAACTGCCTGATTACAAGTTGCCAAACCCTGCATATACGACTACACTACTGCTTCACCCTCAAACTGCCTGATTACAAGTTGCCAAACCCTGCATATACGACTACGCTACTGCTTAACCCTCAAACTGCCTGATTACAAGTTGCCAAACCCTGCATATACGACTACGCTACTGCTTCACCCTCAAACTGCCTGATTACAAGTTGCCAAACCCTGCATATACGACTACGCTACTGCTTAACCCTCAAACTGCCTGATTACAAGTTGCCAAACCCTGCATATACGACTACACTACTGCTTCACCCTCAAACTGCCTGATTACAAGTTGCCAAACCCTGCATATACGACTACGCTACTGCTTAACCCTCAAACTGCCTGATTACAAGTTGCCAAACCCTGCATATACGACTACGCTACTGCTTCACCCTCAAACTGCCTGATTACAAGTTGCCAAACCCTGCATATACGACTACGCTACTGCTTAACCCTCAAACTGCCTGATTACAAGTTGCCAAACCCTGCATATACGACTACGCTACTGCTTAACCCTCAAACTGCCTGATTACAAGTTGCCAAACCCTGCATATACGACTACGCTACTGCTTAACCCTCAAACTGCCTGATTACAAGTTGCCAAACCCTGCATATACGACTACGCTACTGCTTCACCCTCAAACTGCCTGATTACAAGTTGCCAAACCCTGCATATACGACTACGCTACTGCTTAACCCTCAAACTGCCTGATTAGAAGTTGCCAAACCCTGCATATACGACTACGCTACTGCTTAACCCTCAAACTGCCTGATTACAAGCTGCCAAACCCTGCATATACAACTACGCTACTGCTTAACCCTCAAACTGCCTGATTACAAGCTGCCAAACCTGCATATACGACTACGCTACTGCTTAACCCTCAAACTGCCTGATTACAAGCTGCCAAACCTGCATATACGACTACGCTACTGCTTAACCCTCAAACTGCCTGATTACAAGTTGCCAAACCCTGCATATACGACTACGCTACTGCTTAACCCTCAAACTGCCTGATTACAAGTTGCTAGTCTCTGCTTCATAGACCACGCTGAGCTTAACCCTCAAAAGTGCCTGATTTTCAAGTTAACTAATCCTTCCTTATTGACTGTTTGTTTTTGGTACCCTATTCTGAAGTTTTACCTGCAACTATCAAGATTTACTTTACCCTTTCTAGAGGACCCAGACCAACACTGCTCCATATCGTGAGTACCTTGTTTCATAGTAGTTGTCGTGGGGTCACGTCCTGGATTAAACTCAGAGTGCAAGGGTGTTATTTTAGTTCGCCCTAGCATTTGGGTCTTCTTCTGGACATTACCTAACCTGACAATAGCTTCACAGCCGCTGAAACCGTAGCACAATGATGTAACGTTACCCACGACTTGCGCAACGATACATAATCCTGAATAGCATTAATAAGATTACAAACGTACAAAGGTAAAATAAAGAAAGACTTATTTGAATGACAGATGCCGACTGTACGGAACAGCATTTGGTTATATTGATATACGCTGCAGCCGCAGATAACTGACCTTTAATGTCTCATGTTCCACTCTCAGGCTGGTGTTTTCTGCAGTCTGTCTGTGCAGCTTGTCTAGCAGAGATTCCCGTTCTAAACGCGCTTTTTCCTCTGCGCTCCTCTTGTCTCCCGCTAGCACCGTTACGTGACTGGTGAGAAAGAGAGTCAGTGAGCAGTAACTGGTACAGAAGTGACAGTAACTACAGTAATTACTGCTTAACCTACTTGTTTAATGTGACCATTTCATCCTCTACTTGACTCTTCTCCTTCATCAGCGCGTTGTAACGGGACTTCCACGTATCAATAGCCGATAGAGATTTACTGAGCTCAGCGTCCTGTAATAACAATGGTCAGCACAGTGTTCAGATGGCGCACAAACACGAGGCCTGTAATAACAATGGTCAGCACAGTGTTCAGATGGTGCACAAGGCCTGTAATAACAATAGTCAGCACAGCGCTCACATGGCGCACAAGCACGAGGCCTGTAATAACAATGGTCAGCACAGCGCTCAGATGGCGCAGAAGGCCTGTAATAACAATGGTCAGCACAGCGCTCATATGGCGCACAAGCACGAGGCCTGTAATAACAATGGTCAGCACAGCGCTCACATGGCGCACAAGCACGAGGCCTGTAATAACAATGGTCAGCACAGCGCTCACATGGCGCACAAGCACGAGGCCTGTAATAACAATGGTCAGCACAGTGCTCACATGGCGCACAAGACCTGTAATAACAATGGTCAGCACAGCGCTCAGATGGCGCACAAGGCCTGTAATAACAATGGTCAGCACAGCGCTCATATGGCGCACAAGCACGAGGCCTGTAATAACAATGGTCAGCACAGCGCTCACATGGCGCACAAGCACGAGGCCTGTAATAACAATGGTCAGCACAGCGCTCACATGGCGCACAAGCACGAGGCCTGTAATAACAATGGTCAGCACAGTGCTCACATGGCGCACAAGCACGAGGCCTGTAATAACAATGGTCAGCACAGCGCTCACATGGCGCACAAGCACGAGGCCTGTAATAACAATGGTCAGCACAGCGCTCAGATGGCGCACAAGTCCTGTAATAACAATGGTCAGCACAGCGCTCATATGGCGCACAAGCACGAGGCCTGTAATAACAATGGTCAGCACAGCGCTCACATGGCGCACAAGCACGAGGCCTTTAATAACAATGGTCAGCACAGCGCTCACATGGCGCACAAGCACGAGGCCTGTAATAACAATGGTCAGCACAGCGCTCACATGGCGCACAAGCACGAGGCCTGTAATAACAATGGTCAGCACAGTGCTCACATGGCGCACAAGCACGAGGCCTGTAATAACAATGGTCAGCACAGCGCTCACATGGCGCACAAGCACGAGGCCTGTAATAACAATGGTCAGCACAGCGCTCACATGGCGCACGAGGCCTGTAATAACAATGGCCAGCACAGTGCTCACATGGCGCACGAGGCCTGTAATAACAATGGCCAGCACAGTGCTCACATGGCGCACAAGGCCTGTAATAACAATGGCCAGCACAGTGCTCACATGGCGCACGAGGCCTGTAATAACAATGGCCAGCACAGTGCTCACATGGCGCACAAGACCTGTAATAACAATGGTCAGCACAGAGCTCACATGGCGCACAAGCACGAGGCCTGTAATAACAATGGTCAGCACAGAGCTCACATGGCGCACAAGCACGAGGCCTGTAATAACAATGGTCAGCACAGCGCTCACATGGCGCACGAGGCCTGTAATAACAATGGTCAGCACAGCGCTCACATGGCGCACGAGGCCTGTAATAACAATGGTCAGCACAGCGCTCACATGGCGCACAAGGCCTGTAATAACAATGGTCAGCACAGCGCTCACATGGCGCACAAGGCCTGTAATAACAATGGTCAGCACAGCGCTCACATGGCGCACAAGGCCTGTAATAACAATGGTCAGCACAGCGCTCACATGGCGCACAAGCACGAGGCCTGTAATAACAATGGTCAGCACAGCGCTCACATGGCGCACGAGGCCTGTAATAACAATGGTCAGCACAGAGCTCACATGGCGCACAAGGCCTGTAATAACAATGGTCAGCATAGTGCTCACATGGCGCACAAGCACGAGGCCTGTAATAACAATGGTCAGCACAGCGCTCACATGGCGCACGAGGCCTGTAATAACAATGGTCAGCACAGAGCTCACATGGCGCACAAGGCCTGTAATAACAATGGTCAGCATAGTGCTCACATGGCGCACAAGCATGAGGCCTGTAATAACAATGGTCAGAACAGCGCTCACATGGCGCACGAGCACGAGGCCTGTAATAACAATGGTCAGCACAGCGCTCACATGGCGCACAAGACCTGTAATAACAATGGTCAGCACAGAGCTCACATGGCGCACAAGGCCTGTAATAACAATGGTCAGCACAGAGCTCACATGGCGCACGAGGCCTGTAATAACAATGGTCAGCACAGAGCTCACATGGCGCACAAGGCCTGTAATAACAATGGTCAGCACAGTGCTCACATGGCGCACAAGGCCTGTAATAACAATGGTCAGCACAGTGCTCACATGGCGCACAAGCACGAGGCCTGTAATAACAATGGTCAGCACAGAGCTCACATGGCGCACGAGGCCTGTAATAACAATGGTCAGCACAGAGCTCACATGGCGCACAAGGCCTGTAATAACAATGGTCAGCACAGTGCTCACATGGCGCACAAGGCCTGTAATAACAATGGTCAGCACAGCGCTCACATGGCGCACAAGTCCTGTAATAACAATGGTCAGCATAGTGCTCACATGGCGCACAAGCACGAGGCCTGTAATAACAATGGTCAGCACAGCGCTCACATGGCGCACAAGCACAAGGCCTGTAATAACAATGGTCAGCACAGTGCTCACATGGCGCACAAGGCCTGTAATAACAATGGTCAGCACAGTGCTCACATGGCGCACAAGGCCTGTAATAACAATGGTCAGCACAGCGCTCACATGGCGCACGAGGCCTGTAATAACAATGGTCAGCACAGCGCTCACATGGCGCACGAGGCCTGTAATAACAATGGTCAGCACAGCGCTCACATGGCGCACAAGGCCTGTAATAACAATGGTCAGCACAGCGCTCACATGGCGCACAAGGCCTGTAATAACAATGGTCAGCACAGCGCTCACATGGCGCACAAGGCCTGTAATAACAATGGTCAGCATAGTGCTCACATGGCGCACAAGCACGAGGCCTGTAATAACAATGGTCAGCACAGCGCTCACATGGCGCACGAGGCCTGTAATAACAATGGTCAGCACAGAGCTCACATGGCGCACAAGGCCTGTAATAACAATGGTCAGCATAGTGCTCACATGGCGCACAAGCACGAGGCCTGTAATAACAATGGTCAGCACAGCGCTCACATGGCGCACGAGGCCTGTAATAACAATGGTCAGCACAGAGCTCACATGGCGCACAAGGCCTGTAATAACAATGGTCAGCATAGTGCTCACATGGCGCACAAGCACGAGGCCTGTAATAACAATGGTCAGAACAGCGCTCACATGGCGCACGAGCACGAGGCCTGTAATAACAATGGTCAGCACAGCGCTCACATGGCGCACAAGACCTGTAATAACAATGGTCAGCACAGAGCTCACATGGCGCACAAGGCCTGTAATAACAATGGTCAGCACAGAGCTCACATGGCGCACGAGGCCTGTAATAACAATGGTCAGCACAGAGCTCACATGGCGCACAAGGCCTGTAATAACAATGGTCAGCACAGTGCTCACATGGCGCACAAGGCCTGTAATAACAATGGTCAGCACAGTGCTCACATGGCGCACAAGCACGAGGCCTGTAATAACAATGGTCAGCACAGAGCTCACATGGCGCACGAGGCCTGTAATAACAATGGTCAGCACAGAGCTCACATGGCGCACAAGGCCTGTAATAACAATGGTCAGCACAGTGCTCACATGGCGCACAAGGCCTGTAATAACAATGGTCAGCACAGCGCTCACATGGCGCACAAGTCCTGTAATAACAATGGTCAGCATAGTGCTCACATGGTGCACAAGCACGAGGCCTGTAATAACAATGGTCAGCACAGCGCTCACATGGCGCACAAGCACAAGGCCTGTAATAACAATGGTCAGCACAGTGCTCACATGGCGCACAAGGCCTGTAATAACAATGGTCAGCACAGTGCTCACATGGCGCACAAGGCCTGTAATAACAATGGTCAGCACAGTGCTCACATGGCGCACAAGGCCTGTAATAACAATGGTCAGCACAGTGCTCACATGGCGCACAAGGCCTGTAATAACAATGGTCAGCACAGAGCTCACATGGCGCACAAGGCCTGTAATAACAATGGTCAGCACAGAGCTCACATGGCGCACGAGGCCTGTAATAACAATGGTCAGCACAGAGCTCACATGGCGCACAAGGCCTGTAATAACAATGGTCAGCACAGTGCTCACATGGCGCACAAGGCCTGTAATAACAATGGTCAGCACAGCGCTCACATGGCGCACAAGTCCTGTAATAACAATGGTCAGCATAGTGCTCACATGGCGCACAAGCACGAGGCCTATAATAACAATGGTCAGCACAGCGCTCACATGGCGCACAAGGCCTGTAATAACAATGGTCAGCACAGTGACCATTGGTATTACAGGTCTCGTGCTTGTGCGCTATGTGAGCACGGCGCACGAGGCCTGTAATAACAATGGTCAGCACAGTGCTCACATAGCGCACAAGCACGAGGCCTGTAATAACAATGGTCAGAACAGCGCTCACATGGCGCACAAGCACAAGGCCTGTAATAACAATGGTCAGCACAGCCCTCACATGGCGCACAAGGCCTGTAATAACAATGGTCAGCACAGTGCTCACATGGCGCACAAGGCCTGTAATAACAATGGTCAGCACAGTGCTCACATGGCGCAAAAGGCCTGTAATAACAATGGTCAGCACAGTGCTCACATGGCGCACAAGGCCTGTAATAACAATGGTCAGCACAGTGCTCACATGGCGCACAAGGCCTGTAATAACAATGGTCAGCACAGTGCTCACATGGCGCACAAGGCCTGTAATAACAATGGTCAGCACAGTGCTCACATGGTGCACAAGGCCTGTAATAACAATGGTCAGCACAGCGCTCACATGGCGCACAAGGCCTGTAATAACAATGGTCAGCACAGCACTCACATGGCGCACAAGCACGAGGCCTGTAATAACAATGGTCAGCACAGTGCTCACATGGCGCACAAGCACGAGACCTGTAATGGTCAGCACAGCGCTCACATGGCGCACAAGCACGAGGCCTGTAATAACAATGGTCAGCACAGCGCTCACAAGCACGAGGCCTGTAATAACAATCCTCAGCACAGTGCTCACATGGCGCACAAGCACGAGGCCTGTAATAACAATGGTCAGCACAGCGCTCACATGGCGCACAAGCACAAGGCCTGTAATAACAATGGTCAGCACATCGCTCACATGGCGCACAAGGCCTGTAATAACAATGGTCAGCACAGTGCTCACATGGCGCACAAGGCCTGTAATAACAATGGTCAGCACAGTGCTCATATGGTGCACAAGGCCTGTAATAACAATGGTCAGCACAGTGCTCACATGGCGCACAAGGCCTGTAATAACAATGGTCAGCACAGCGCTCACATGGCGCACAAGCACGAGGCCTGTAATAACAATGGTCAGCACAGTGCTCAGATGGCGCACAAGGCCTGTAATACCAATGGTCAGCACTGTGCTCACATGGCGCACAAGCACGAGGCCTGTAATAACAATGGTCAGCACCGTGCTCACATGGCGCACAAGCATGAGGCCTGTAATAACAATGGTCAGCACAGCGCTCACTTGGCGCACAAGCACAAGGCCTGTAATAACAATGGTCAGCACAGTGCTCACATGGCGCACAAGCACGAGGCCTGTAATAACAATGGTCAGCACAGTGCTCACATGGCGCACAAGCACGAGGCCTGTAATAACAATGGTCAGCACAGCGCTCACATGGCGCACGAGGCCTGTAATAACAATGGTCAGCACAGCGCTCACATGGCGCACAAGGCCTGTAATAGCAATGGTCAGCACAGTGCTCACATGGCGCACAAGCACGAGACCTGTAATGGTCAGCACAGCGCTCACATGGTGCACAAGGCCTGTAATAACAATGGTCAGCACAGTGCTCACATGGCGCACAAGCACGAGGCCTGTAATAACAATGGTCAGCACAGCGCTCACATGGCGCACAAGCACAAGGCCTGTAATAACAATGGTCAGCACAGCGCTCACATGGCGCACAAGCACAAGGCCTGTAATAACAATGGTCAGCACAGCGCTCACATGGCCTGTAATACCAATGGTCAGCACTGTGCTCACATAGCGCACAAGCACGAGGCCTGTAATAACAATGGTCAGCACCTTGCTCACATAGCGCACAAGCACGAGGCCTGTAATAACAATGGTCAGCACCGTGCTCACATAGCGCACAAGCACGAGGCCTGTAATAACAATGCTCAGCACAGCGCTCACATGGCGCACAAGCAAGAGGCCTGTAATAACAATGGTCAGCACATCGCTCACATGGCGCACAAGCACGAGGCCTGTAATAACAATGCTCAGCACATCGCTCACATGGCGCACAAGCACGAGGCCTGTAATGGTCAGCACCAGTGCTCACATGGCGCACAAGCACAAGGCCTGTAATAACAATGGTCAGCACAGCGCTCACATGGCCTGTAATACCAATGGTCAGCACTGTGCTCACATGGCGCACAAGCACGAGGCCTGTAATAACAATGGTTAGCACAGTGCTCACATGGCGCACAAGCACGAGTCCTGTAATAACAATGGTCAGCACAGTGCTCACATGGCGCACAAGCACGAGGCCTGTAATGGTCAGCACCAGTGCTCACATGGCGCACAAGCACGAGGCCTGTAATAACAATGGTCAGCACAGCGCTCACATGGCGCACAAGCACAAGGCCTGTAATAACAATGGTCAGCACAGCGCTCACATGGCCTGTAATACCAATGGTCAGCACTGTGCTCACATGGCGCACAAGCACGAGGCCTGTAATAACAATGGTTAGCACAGTGCTCACATGGCGCACAAGCACGAGGCCTGTAATAACAATGGTTAGCACAGTGCTCACATGGCGCACAAGCACGAGGCCTGTAATAACAATGGTCAGCACAGTGCTCACATGGCGCACAAGCACGAGGCCTGTAATAACAATGGTCAGCACCGTGCTCACATGGCGCACAAGCACGAGGCCTGTAATAACAATGGTCAGCACAGCGCTCACATGGCGCACAAGCACGAGGCCTGTAATACCAATGGTCAGCACCGTGCTCACATAGCGCACAAGCACGAGACCTGTAACACCAATGGTCAGCACAGCGCTCAGATGGCGCACAAGCACGAGGCCTGTAATAACAATGGTCAGCACAGCACTCATATGGCGCACAAGCACGAGGCCTGTAATAACAATGGTCAGCACAACATTAACATGGCGCACAAGCACGCAGCACCACCGGTCTTACCTTGTCACGCAGTTCTGTATTAAGCACTTGCAAGGCCTCCTCCTGACGTTCTGCGCGCTGCTTCTGGGCTCGTACAGATTTCTTCAGGGCTTCTTTATCAAAATCTGTTTTATTCCTTGTCTCGCTCATCTGCTGCATCAACTGTTCTAACTCTGCCTTTTGCTGGGCCTCAGATCTCTCCAGGTTCTGATAAGGCAGAAGTGATATCAAACTACAGAGACGCGGACAACACAGCTCTTTAATTTAAAGTGACATAAATACAATGTTCTAAGTGGTTAAAGCAGGGTCAGATCTTGGCCTAGGCAAACAAGGCACTTGCCTAAGGAGGCAGATGGGGGGGAAGCAGCACTTTTAGAGTCTCACTACACGCACACTGCACTACACACTCACTACACCCACACTGCACTACACACACACATACAAACTACACTACACACTCTGCACTACACACACACAAATTAAACTACACACACAAGCACACTGCACTACACACTCACACAAGCACAATACACATACAAGCACACTGCACTACACACTCATAATACACATACAAGCGGGGGGGCGGAGCTAGCGCGCCGAGAGAAGGGGGGGCGGAGCTAGCGCGCCGAGAGAATGGCCGCTTGAGACCGGAGCTCCACTAACAACTGGCCTTAATGCAACATAGAAAGCCAGCATAACATACATTATGCCAAAGGCATCGATTGGGGAACAACATTAGGCGACCAGGGACTAAGCAGAAGCACACTGATCGAGAGCGGATGATAACAACTCCGGTGAGAGACCCGACGAGAGCGCAATAAGTAAGTGCGCCATACCTTAACCCCGGAACTGCAGACACTCTACATATAAGGGCAATAGCTGTGGATGTTATATAGACAACGCCAATAAGGCCATCAGTGGAAACTGTTTTATTAATCCACATATAATAAAAGCAGGTACCGGGTGGAGGAGTTATTAAAGAGTGCATCATAGACTTTACTTTGCACGCAGCACTAAATTTTGCATATCAAGGCCGCAGACCCTGTTGCACTGCCAGAACAACAGCATAGGAGACATTTAGAATAACAAGCATTAATACTCAATACTACAGTGGAATGGACTGCACAGATATTCAATCCGCTGAAAGGGCCTTATAGAATTCATTATGACAGTGGCTTAGGTGCCCAGGATGATAAAAGTTTCCCTTGTCGCCAAAATACTTTAAAGATTCAAATCAAGATGAGTTAAGAACTGACAAAATGCTATAAACACCAAATCCTTATATACTTCAGGCTGCATTTTTACTACCTACTTCTGAACTGTAATTTACAAGATATAAATCTTCAGAACTATATGATTGGTTATACATATCAAAGAGCACACGTGTATATGTCATTAAAAAAGTGCATTTCAAACCTGGCAACCCCTTCTCTGCTATTATTTACTACTCTGGCTATTGCAAGATCCTGCTAATTAATCACAGGCAGAGCATCAACACCATGGCTGCTAGGAAATCTGGGAAGCCGGATAAATCTAACAAAATGAATGCCTATTTTAAAACCCTTGACACGGAAAACACTGAAACTACCCCATCCTCACAATCTGTAAATTCTAAAAATGGGGACCAAGCAGAAGACGACACAGTTGCTATAACCAAAGCTGACCTCAAACTTCTGCCCTCTAAAGAGGACTTCTCGCAATTAATACTCCAGGTGAGCCAGCTTATTAAAGAGGGCCTGGCAGAAGTAAAATCTGATATATCACAGTTAGGGCACAGAGTGGAACAGTTGGAAGAAACAACAGACACCCTAGCTACTGACTCAGAACATATGGCTGAACAGCTAAAAGCCCAGGGAACCACTATCAATTTTCTGCAGGATCATATTGAGGATCTTGATAACCGGGGGCGCCGTCAGAACCTAAGAATCCGGGGAATACCGGAGACGGTTACGCAAACCCAACTGGGGCCCTTTTTACAAAGATTCTTTCAACACCTCCTTAATACACAGGCGGACCAAGAGTTACAACTAGACAGAGCACATAGGGCCCTTCGTCAACTTCCAAAAGACGGCGCTCCCCCAAGGGACGTAATTCTCAGATTTCACCAATTTGAAGATAAAGAAAAAGTATTGGTTGCAGCCAGAAAGATGAAACAATCACAATTTGAGGAAAGCAGCCTGCAAGTTTACCCTGACCTATGCCCACAAACGCTTATAAAACGCAGAGAAGCCAGATATCTCACCCTGCACCTGCAGGACTTAGGTATCAAATATAGATGGGGATTCCCCTTCTGCCTACGTGTAGAAAAAGAAAACCAAATTGCTATTTACCGGGGCCCTGATGATATCGCAGACTTCTGCTCCAAACTCGGCATAGCCCAACCATCCCTGCCCTCTCTAACAAGAGAGGAGAAAGACAATCCCTATAACCCTCTTGGTCCCAGAGAGCAAAGACAACCATGGGTCAAAGTAAACAGAAAACGCCAAAGAGGAGCAGGGGATAAGGCATCCGAGCATACCTCCGGCAGTCTCATCACCTGAGCTCCTAGCAAGCTCATCTCTTGAACTATAATCGATTGTTTGATGGACAAAGTCATTGCTAATGAACAGTGATCCTAACTCTGAAGGAAATCTCAGTATCAGAGTAACCTATTGTTTATCCTTAGGTTATAATAGTTTCTTATTGATATAGAAAGCCTCAACACTTATGTTGGTTTAGCTGTGTTTACTGTTTAATTATTGCTACTATGCAAGTTGTGAGTCATGTCTAGCACATGATCCCTCTGCTACAAGTTGTAGCTCACAGATCCCTAGCCGCTGTATTCAGCGGACTACTGCTGGCGACCCGCTCGAATGTTCTTTTGGAGCGGAGCGCCATTAGTATGGATCAAAAAGTTAATATGTCTTGTTGTTGTCAATATGTTCTTATTTGTTTTTGTTTTTTATTGTTTAGGTCAGTGCGAAATTTAAATACCAGTCCTATTGATCTCTATTCTACATGTCCTCTACATAACCTAATGCACATTTTCTTCCACAGGACGGAGGGTTCTCCTTGGGTGAGTTGTAGAAATGTAATTTACTATTTTGTCTACTTACAAGCTAGTCAGATTTACCTGATGTTTTCCTTCTTCTGTTGCTACAAGTCATTTAAAATTCCCTGATGGCGGCTCAAAAGATAAGAATTCTCTCACAGAATGTGAAGGGCCTGAACTCCCCAAACAAAAGGTCAATGGCACTTAGTTGGTTTAAACGACACAAGGGGGATATAATTTTTATGCAGGAAACCCACTTCGACATAAATAAGCAACCGAGATGTAGCTCAAATATATATCCTACTGGGTATTTCAGCTCAGCAAACTCAAAAAAAAAAGAGTAGGTATACTATTACACAGAAAGGTCCCATTCCAACTCATTCAAAAGGAAGTAGACCCGGAGGGTAGATTTGTGATCTTAGTAGGTATTTTGTATAATAGGCCGGTGACACTGGCCAATATATATTGCCCGAATCAGAAACAGCTCCCCTTTATAAGAAAAGTGATAAACAGAATAATGGATATTAAAAAAGGTACAGTTTTATTAGGGGGTGACTTTAATACGTTACTAGATCCACAATTAGATAGCTCACATCCTAGAGGGGCTAGGTCTAGAAGAGACTCTATTAAAATGGACAAATACCTATGGGAGTTAACCCTTTTGGATGCATGGCGCACATTACACCCAGATTACCGTCAATACACTTTCTATTCCCACCCAAGACAAGTTTATTCGAGAATAGACTACCTCTTAATAGACCAGAATAGCATACCAATGGTCTCCAACACGGATATAGTCCCAAATGTATGGTCAGATCACTCCATGGTTACCATGGATCTGGTTTGGTCATCCATGCCGGTGGTCCCTTACCTGTGGCGCCTTGATGAAGCACTACTTCACAAACCTGAGGTGGTTAAGAAAATTGCAACAGCTATGAAAGAGTATTTCACACACAACACCTGCAAACAACAGAACCCCACAGTTATTTGGGACGCTCACAAGGCGGTACTGAGGGGTGAATTTATCAAAATCCAGGCCTCCCTCAAAAAAATATACCAACAAAAATATAGATCCATGCTAAATAAACTAAAAGACATCGGTAGACTACATCAGCTTAACCCAGCGGACACCACCATCTCAAAGAAAAGACAGGAGATAAGACTAGAATTAAGAAACCTCCTACAGGAGGAGACTCATAAAAGAGCTTTATACCTTAGTAAAATATACTTTACGGAAAGTAACAAGGCAGGTGCCTGTCTAGCTAGAACTCTCAAACAAAAATCATCTTACAACCACATTAGAGAAATAGCCATCGATGAAACACATCATGTCTCAGATAGTGAGACGATAGCTGAGACATTCAGGAAATATTATGAAGGGTTATATAACATTCCCAAAACTCACACCCCAGATGTAGATATGCTCATGGAAAGATACATCACCCAAGCTGACCTCCCATCCCTAGAGCCAGACAAAAAAGCAGCATTGGAGGCTCCTATATCCTCCTTGGAAGTCATGACTGCAATAGACTCCCTACCTGCAGGTAAAAGCCCCGGCCCGGATGGGTTTAGCAACAAATACTATAAAACGTTTAAAGACATTCTAACACCTCACCTTACCACTTTATTTAATTCATCAATTCATTCATTAATGATCAAGGGGCATTTTCCAAAGAGTTTCTTTTATCACATATAACAGTAATCCCCAAACCCTATAAAGCTACAAATTTAACCAGCAATTATAGGCCTATTTCACTGCTAAATTCGGATCTAAAGATATATTCTAAAATACTGTCAGCTAGAATCAATAAAATCCTTCCTGAGATAATACACGTAGATCAAGCGGGATTTGTCCCTAATAGGGAAGCCCGGGATAACACGGTTAGGGTACTCCAATTGATAGATTATGTAAAATTTTAAAATATCCCATCAATTTTAATTTCTACGGATGCTGAAAAAGCTTTCGATAGGCTAAATTGGAAGTTTCTGGAGAAAGTAATGCTAAATATAGGATTCGGAGAAAAAATGGTTAATAGAATTTTTAGTTTATATGCCGACCCTTCAGCTATGGTTAAAGTTAATGGAGTCTTGTCTCTCCCCCTTCCCATCCGAAACGGAACACGTCAGGGCTGTCCCCTGTCCCCGGCCCTATTTATCATAACAATGGAGGTTCTGGCGTCACACATCAGAAAAAATAGTAACATCAAGGGCATACAAATCGGGCAAAATGATTATAAATTAAATATGTTTGCAGATGATGTATTAATATCATTATCATCTCCTGAAGAGACCATACCTCACCTACTAAAGGAATTTGAAAAATTTGGTGAATACTCAAACTTCTTAATAAATGGCCAAAAATCAGAGATCCTTAATTTAACTCTGCCTCCCCAGGAACTTGATGATCTGGGGCTAATTTGTGAATATAGAAGGAAATCTGATGCGATTAAATATCTTGGAATTGAGATAACAGCCCAACACTCAAAACTGTTTGATCTAAATTACACAGCACTGCTGAAAAATATAGACTCAGACTTACATAAATGGGTCAAGAATAAAACTTCCTGGTGGGGTAGAATCCAAACCATCAAGATGAACATACTACCTAGAATATTGTACCTCTTTCAGGCGGCCCCAATCTATTTGTCACCCATGTTCCTCAAAAAGCTTCAAAACAGTATAAACTCCTTTATCTGGGGCACACACAAACCTAGAATAACAAAGAATACTATATATCGTTCCTTAGATGAAGGGGGGCTGGGAGTCCCTAATGTTACGTTGTACTATCATGCAGTCACACTACAAAGAGTTATAGAGTGGCACACTGGAACTAACTCTAAAGCATGGGTATCACTAGACTCACAAATATTAAAGGCGCCTCGGGTGGGGGCCATATGCTGGCTAGCCAAAAGACACAGACCACGAATAATTCAGAAAATCAATTTGCTAAAACAAGTGTTCCAGAATTGGGATAAAATATTGGGGAGCTACAGGGGCTTATCGACCATAAAATCACCTATGTCCCCTGTATTTGCAAATGCTGAATTTAAAAGAGGGTTGGAAATAGGAGACAGTAATAGTGGGGAACTCGGTTACTCGATACCGATCTATACATTAGTCAATAATAACAAATTAAAGACACAGGAAGAATTAAGAGACATTGCGGGGGGAATATATGCAAACTGGCTGAAATATGCCCAGCTAACACACTTAGTACACACATCCCCATTTAAAGATGACTTTCTCTCCGTAAGCCGACAGACTTTGAAAACATATGCTTGACTGCAACCCCAACCAGGGGCACATTATCAAGGACTAGGAAGTTATTAAGTAAGCTTAGGTATACCTCCTTACCCACATATGTAGATAGGTGGCAACAAGAGCTGAAGGAAGACCTGACTCATAAGCAATTGAAACAAATGTTCTATCGCTCTCATAAAGTCTCAGGGTCAGCTAATATCTTAGAACTTAATTTTAAAATCCTCACAAGATGGTATTTGACGCCACACAGATTGAAACACTTATATCCCAGCTCCCTAGGTACCTGCTGGCGCGGATGTGGAGAAGTGGGCAACATGACGCATATCTGGTGGGGCTGTAGAAAACTCCATACCTTATGGACAGAGGTAGAAACACTAGGAAAATTCTTATTTAGTTCAAATTATACACTGTTAGCGCCTCATGCCCTATTTAACCAGAAACCTGGTAATTATTGTAAGATAAGACAGGTAGTCTTTCAGATAGCACTAAACAGTGCCAAATCTATTATAGCCAGACAGTGGAAATTAACGACACCGCCCACAAGACAAATGTGGATAAACAGAACAGATGAATTATTTTTCCTAGAAAAGTATGGTTTTTATAAAAAACAAAAACTTGATTTCTTTCACAATGTACAATTTTACTGGGATCAGTACAAATCTACTAGCCTGCCACCCTCTTCTTAGAAATGCGACAGGAGATCCCTCCGTCCTTTCACCTGTATAAATAATTTGGATATTTGACATGTATTTCATTAAGAATAATATATGGAAGCACTGACCAGAAAGTTTGTTTTGTGTTGTTATTGTACTTATTTCGCGCAAATATTCTTAAGTCTCTTGAAATGTTTATAATAAGTTATCTCAGAAGGATATGTATACCTATAAACATTGTATGATCATTAATGCACTTTTTTCCTGTAATGTGAAAAATTTAATAAAAACATTAATAAATATTTAAAAATGAAAAAATAAATAAATAAATAAATAAAAAAAAATACACATACAAGCACACTGCACTACACAATAAGAATACACACACTACACTACACAGGCATTGAACTACACACTCACACTACACACACACGATAAACATATATACACACACGCACACTTAGACATGACCTACAGACACATGTACCTACCTGAGACATACTTGTCACTGTGTCATGTTCATCACACACACAATCCTATAACAAACTAACCCTCACCTACAGACACATGTACCTACCTGACACATATATGTCACTGTGTCACGTTCAACACAGACAATCATATAATTATTATTATCATCATCATCATCAGGTATTTGTAGAGCGCCAACAGATTCTGCAGCGCTATAAACATAGGCGGTATACAAGGTAACATTTATAGGGGGTCTAACGGGTAGAGGGCCCTGCCGAGAGTTGCACTGTTGTTATCGGCTCTTATGCGGGTGATCTACAAACAGCTGGGCCCATAGGCTTACATGCTAAGGGGTTCAAGGGGAAAGCAGTGGAGATAGGAAGGTTAGCGTAGGTTGTATGCATCCCTGAACAGTAGAGTCTTTAGGGAGCGCTTGAAGCTTTCAAAACTAGGGGATAGTCTTGTGGAGTGAGGCAGAGAGTCCCACAAGATGGGAGCCAGTCTGGAGAATTCTTGTAAACGGGACTTTGTAAACGAGACTTTAAGAGAGGAGGAGATTGTGGGCAGAGCGAAGGGGACGGGAGGGAGAGAATCTGGAGACAAGGTCTGAGATATAGGGGGGGAGAAATGTAGTTGAGGGCTTCGTATGTCAGAGTGAGAATTTTGTGTTTAATCCTGGAGGCAAGACGAAGCAGAGAGGTGCGGCAGATGAAGAGTGATGTGTAAGGAAGATGAGCCTGACAGAGGCATTCATTAAAGATGGTAAAGGAGCTAGGCGGCAGCTGGGGAGACCACAGAGAGAATGGAGTTGCAGTAATCGAGGCGGGAAAGGATGAGAGAGTGGATTAGAATCTTAGTTGTGTCTTGTGAAAGGGGTATAACGACACAAGTCTATGCTTTTACTGTCCGTTGGTGTGGTCAGAAATGTTCCACCTTCACGGAGAGGCCTCTGAAACATGAATTCATCTTATCTCACCCGGATTTGCACACAGAGACGGTTGTTCTCAGCTTCGCGGCTTCTCAGCTGTCCCTGCAAATGCGCCTTTGTTACTTCGAGAGACTTGGAGAATTCAGACGCCGTCCTTGCTAGATCCTAGGTTAAGAATAAGTAGCGTCAGGGAATAGAAAAGCGTAATATAATAATGGTAATGAATAAAAGGTAGAAATGGCGCTTCTAACCTTCTCTGTTTGCAGCTGAATGTGTAGATCCTCAATCTCTTTTTCACGGTCTTGAAGCCTCATTTGCAGATGCTGCGGGGGATGAATTGAATTATCTACCAAGCACAGAAACTTATAGCCAACAGCAGAAGAGAACAGAGACCTTTTACATCCTGGGTATCAGAAGTCAGAGCCCTCACAGGGCCAAACCGGTCTTAAAGGGACAGGCAAATTAAACTTTCATGATAAAGCAACAACTTTCTAATTTACTTTTGTTATTAAATTTAAATTGTGCTCTATGTATCCTTTGATGATAAAGCATACCTAGGTAGGCTCAGGAGCTAGCTACTGATTGGTGGCTGTACAAACATTCTCTTATCATTGTGCTTAAATCATGTGTTCAGTTATCTCCCAGCAGTGCATTGCTGCTAAAACAACAAAGGATACAAAGAGAATGAAGCAAATTGGATAATAGAAGTAAATAGGAAATGTGTTTAAAATTGTATGTTGTGTCTGAATGTCTTCAGATCCCAGCTGTATATTTGTGAGTTGTCCGTGTATGTACTAGCGAATCACGTTAAATAACTGGTGTGTCTATGGTGTGTGATCTTTATTTCAGAAAGAAATCTATTACTTATATATAGTTGTTGCTGGGTATAGAGAAGCTAACAACTCTCCCCTCTGCAGCCATTTAATAGGGGAAGAGACAGAAGAGGTTGTCCCTGATAACGTGCACAATAACCTGATTTTATCATGTGACACCCGTCTCATCACATGACCTTTAGTGCTGGTACTTACCATATCATGTGACACCCGTCTCATCACATGACCTTTAGTGCTGGTACTTACCATATCATGTGACACCCGTCTCATCACTGCACCTTTAGTGCTGGTACTTACCATATCATGTGACACCAGTCTCATCACATGACCTTTAGTGCTGGTACTTACCATTTTGTCAGTGTCGGTCTCAGACAGCTTCTTTAGCAGCAGGTCCTTCTGCTCCAGCAGTCGGTATGATTCAGTCTAAGGAGAGACAGAGAGACAAAGAGTGCTTGGCCTCCTCTTGCTGTATTGGTTCATTAGGGCTATTAAAGTCACTATTTAGAAATGCAAAAGAAGACTCAGTTAAAGGGACATTATACACTAGATTTTACTTTGCATAAATGTTTTATAGATGATCCATTTATATAGCCCATCTGGGAGTGTTTTTGTAACAATGTATAGTTTTGCTTAGTTTTAAATAACATTGTGCTGATTTTCAGACTCCTAACCAAGCCCCAAAGGTTTAGATGTATACTGATGTCTACAGACTTCAGGCTGCTTCTGTTTGTATAATGGGTCTTCTCATATGCAGGAGAGGGGGGGGGGTTCTGCTCTCAGCCCCTTTCAGTGGGTGTCCCAGGTTTATCTCATTAACCGTGTTAATTTGGGAGCTTCTAAGTGTTTTTAAAAAGTTTTACAATGGAATTTTAGATCAGCATCTGTGCATATTATTCTTTATAGTAGGGTCTATTACATGCAGTTATATGAAAATTGGTGTATACTGCTCCTTTAAGCACCGTATAAATATATTGTAAAGGCATTTAAACAGCTTGCATTATTTGTAGCCCAGAGACACACCCTTTAAAAGCCTCATGTGTATCATAACTCATGTGCTGTTGCCAGTTAGAGGTAGGTACTTATCTAGGTTAGTCATTACTCACTTGCAGGCGTATATATGTTTTATTACAGGGTTCCCCCCAGGGCTTATGTAATGGGCACACCACTTGTCTTATTTTGCTGATCACCCAGCTAGCAATTATGCCAATATTGAAGGGATATGAAACCCAATTGTTTTCTTTCATGATAGAGCATGCAATTTTAAGCAACTTTCTAATTTACTCCTATTATCAGTTTTTCTTCGTTCTCTTGGTATCTTTATTTAAATGTAAGCTTAGAAGCCGGCCCATGTTTGGTTCAGAATCCTAAGTAGCGCTTGCTGATTGGTTGGCTACATTTAGACACCAATCAGCAAGCGCTACGCAGGTTCAGAACCAAAAATGGGCCGGCTCCTAAGATTACATTCTTGCTTTATTTTTAAATAAAGATACCAAGAGAATGAAGAAAAATTGATAATTGGAGTAAATTAGAAAGTTGCTTAAAATTGCATGCTCTATCTCAATCATGAAAGTTTAATATTTACTAGACTATCCCATTAAGCTAAAATGAGGCAATTTTTTTATTTTTTATGTTTGTTGCACAAATTGTCATTAAATTATTATGTTAAATTATGCTTTGAATAGCTTTCTACATAACAGAAAATGTAATGATATTGCAAATGATTACCACCCAGCTGGCAACATTTTCTGTAGAGAATACAGTATTTGCATTAGTAATATTGCAGAAAATATCTTAGCAGCCAATCAAGTAGAAAAACATTGTCACTTAAAGGGGTTTTACACGCAGGACACACTTGTGTGTGTGTGTGTGTGTACTTGACACTCAGGATACGCTTGTTTGTGTGTGTACGTGACACTCAGGATACACTAGTGTGTGTATGTAACACGCAGAATACACTTGTTTGTGTGTGTACGTGACACTCCGTATACGCTTGTGTGTGTACGTAACACGCAGAGTACGCTTGTTTGTGTGTGTACGTGACACTCCGTATACGCTTGTGTGTGTGTACGTAACACGCAGAGTACGCTTGGTTGTGTGTACATGACATGAAGGATACACTTGATTGTGTGTACGTGACATGCAGCTTACACCTGCTTGTGTGTGTACGTGACACGCAGGATAAGGTTGTGTGTGTGTGTACGTGACATGCTTGTTTGTGTTTGTGTGTGTATGTGACACGCAGGATACTCTTGTTTGTGTGTGTGTACGTGACACTCCGTATACGCTTGTGTGTGTACGTAACACGCAGAGTACGCTTGTTTGTGTACGTGACACTCCGTATACGCTTGTGTGTGTGTACGTAACACGCAGAGTACGCTTGGTTGTGTGTACATGACATAAAGGATACACTTGATTGTGTGTACGTGACATGCAGCTTACACTTGCTTGTGTGTGTACGTGACACGCAGGATAAGGTTGTGTGTGTGTACGTGACATGCTTGTTTGTGTTTGTGTGTGTTTGTGTGTGTGTGTGTGTGTATGTGACACGCAGGATACACTTGTTTGTGTGTGTACGTGACACGCAGGATACACTTGTTTGTGTGTGTGCACGTGACACGCAGGATACACTTGTTTGTGTGTGTGTACGTGACACACAAGATACACTTGTTTGTGTGTGTGACACGCAGGATACACTTGTTTGTGTGCGTACGTGACACGCAGGATACACTTGTTTGTGTGCGTACGTGACACGCAGGATACACTTGTTTGTGTGCGTACGTGACACGCAGGATACACTTGATTGTGTGTGTACGTGACACGCAGGATACACTTGATTGTGTGTGTATGTGAGACATAGGATGCATTGTTTGACTGCGGCACCACTTGTTTGACTGTATGGGACATACTTGTGTGACTGTATGTGACATACATGTGTGACTGTATGTGACATACTTTGTGTGTGTACGTGATACGCAGGATACACTTGTTTGTGTGTGTACGTGACACGCAGGATACACTTGTTTGTGTGTGTGCACGTGACACGCAGGATACACTTGTTTGTGTGTGTGCACGTGACACGCAGGATACACTTGTTTGTGTGTGTGACACGCAGGATACACATGTTTGTGTGTGTGACACGCAGGATACACATGTTTGTGTGTGTACGTGACACGCAGGATACACTTGCTTGTGTGTGTACGTGACACGCAGGATACACTTGCTTGTGTGTGTACATGGCACGCAGGATACACTTGATTGTGTGTGTACGTGACACGCAGGATACACTTGATTGTGTGTGTATGTGAGACATAGGATGCATTGTTTGACTGCGGCACCACTTGTTTGACTGTATGGGACATACTTGTGTGACTGTATGTGACATACTTGTGTGACTATGTGATACCACATGTGTGACTGTATGTGACATACTTGTGTGACTGTATGTGACATACTTGTGTGACTATGTGATACCACATGTGTGACTGTATGTGACATACTTGTGTGACTGTATGTGACATACTTGTGTGACTGTATGTGACACCACTTGTGTGACTGTATGTGACACCACTTGTGTGACTGTATGTGATACCACTTGTGTGACTGTATGTGATACCACTTGTGACTGTATGTGATACCACTTGTGTGACTGTATGTGATACCACTTGTGTGACATACTTGTGTGACTGTGACACCACTTGTGTGACTGTATGTGACATACTTGTGTGACTGTAGGTGACACCACTTGTGTGACTGTATGTGATACCACTTGTGTGACTGTATGTGACATACTTGTGTGACTGTATGTGACACCACTTGTGTGACATACTTGTGTGACTGTATGTGACATACTTGTGTGACTGTGACACCACTTGTGTGACTGTATGTGACATACTTGTGTGACTGTATGTGACACCACTTGTGTGACTGTATGTGACATACTTGTGTGACTGTATGTGACATACTTGTGTGACTGTATGTGACACCACTTGTGTGACTGTATGTGATACCACTTGTGTGACTGTATGTGACATACTTGTGTGACTGTATGTGACATACTTGTGTGACTGTATGTGACATACTTGTGTGACTGTGACACCACTTGTGTGACTGTATGTGATACCACTTGTGTGACTGTATGTGACATACTTGTCTGACTGTACGTGACACCACTTGTGTGACTGTACGTGATACCACTTGTGTGACTGTACGTGATACCACTTGTGTGACTGTATGTGACATACTTGTGTGACTGTATGTGATACCACTTGTGTGACTGTATGTGATATCACTTGTGTGACTGTATGTGATAGCACTTGTGTGACTGTATGTGATATCACTTGTGTGACTGTATGTGACATACTTGTGTGACTGTATGTGACACCACTTGTGTGACTGTATGTGACATACTTGTGTGACTGTATGTGATACCACTTGTCTGACTGTATGTGATACCACTTGTGTGACTGTATGTGACATACTTGTCTGACTGTATGTGACACCACTTGTGTGACTGTACGTGATACCACTTGTGTGACTGTACGTGACATACTTGTGTGACTGTATGTGACATACTTGTGTGACTGTATGTGATACCACTTGTGTGACTGTATGTGATACCACTTGTGTGACTGTATGTGACACCAATTGTGTGACTGTACGTGACACCAATTGTGTGACTGTACGTGACATACTTGTGTGACTGTATGTGATACCACTTGTCTGTCTGTATGTGATACCACTTGTCTGTCTGTATGTGATACCACTTGTGTGACTGTATGTGACATACTTGTGTGACTGTATGTGACACCAATTGTGTGACTGAACGTGATACCACTTGTGTGACTGTATGTGACATACTTGTGTGACTGTGACACCACTTGTGTGACTGTATGTGACATACTTGTGTGACTGTATGTGATACCACTTGTGTGACTGTATGTGATACCACTTGTGTGACTGTATGTGATACCATGTGTGTGACTGTATGTGATACAATGTGTGTGACTGTATGTGATACAATGTGTGTGACTGTATGTGATACCATGTGTGTGACTGTATGTGATACCATGTGTGTGACTGTATGTGACATACTTGTGACTGTATGTGACACCACTTGTGTGACTGTATGTGACATACTTGTGTGACTGTATGTGACACCACTTGTGTGACTGTATGTGACACCACTTGTGTGACTGTATGTGACATACTTGTGTGACTGTATGTGACATACTTGTGTGACTGTATGTGACACCACTTGTGTGACTGTATGTGACATACTTGTGTGACTGTATGTGACATACTTGTGTGACTGTATGTGACATACTTGTGTGACTGTATGTGACATACTTGTGTGACTGTGACACCACTTGTGTGACTGTGACACCACTTGTGTGACTGTATGTGATACCACTTGTGTGACTGTATGTGACATACTTGTCTGACTGTACGTGACACCACTTGTGTGACTGTACGTGATACCACTTGTGTGACTGTATGTGACATACTTGTGTGACTGTATGTGATACCACTTGTGTGACTGTATGTGATAGCACTTGTGTGACTGTATGTGATATCACTTGTGTGACTGTATGTGACATACTTGTGTGACTGTATGTGACACCACTTGTGTGACTGTATGTGATACCACTTGTGTGACTGTATGTGACATACTTGTCTGACTGTATGTGACACCACTTGTGTGACTGTACGTGATACCACTTGTGTGACTGTACGTGACATACTTGTGTGACTGTATGTGACATACTTGTGTGACTGTATGTGATACCACTTGTGTGACTGTATGTGATACCACTTGTGTGACTGTATGTGACACCAATTGTGTGACTGTACGTGATACTACTTGTGTGACTGTATGTGACATACTTGTGTGACTGTATGTGATACCACTTGTCTGTCTGTATGTGATACCACTTGTCTGTCTGTATGTGATACCACTTGTGTGACTGTATGTGACATACTTGTGTGACTGTATGTGACACCAATTGTGTGACTGTACGTGATACCACTTGTGTGACTGTATGTGACATACTTGTGTGACTGTATGTGACATACTTGTGTGACTGTGACACCACTTGTGTGACTGTATGTGATACCACTTGTGTGACTGTATGTGACATACTTGTGTGACTGTATGTGATACCACTTGTGTGACTGTATGTGATACCACTTGTGTGACTGTGTGACATACTTGTGTGACTGTATGTGACATACTTGTGTGACTGTATGTGATACCACTTGTGTGACTGTATGTGATACCACTTGTGTGACTGTATGTGACATACTTGTGTGACTGTATGTGATACCACTTGTGACTGTATGTGATACCACTTGTGTGACTGTATGTGATACCACTTGTGTGACTGTATGTGATACCACTTGTGTGACTGTGTGACATACTTGTGTGACTGTATGTGACATACTTGTGTGACTGTATGTGATACCACTTGTGTGACTGTATGTGATACCACTTGTGTGACTGTATGTGATACCACTTGTGTGACTGTATGTGACATACTTGTGTGACTGTATGTGATACCACTTGTGACTGTATGTGATACCACTTGTGTGACTGTATGTGACACCACTTGTGTGACTGTATGTGACATACTTGTGTGACTGTATGTGATACCACTTGTGTGACTGTATGTGACATACTTGTGTGCTAGATGTGTTAGCTGCTTTCTCTATGTTGTTATTGTAATGTATCAATAAGGTTTGTTCAAATCTGGTCAATTCCTACTGCAGACTGATTCCTCCTAATCACCAGCAAGTTCTAACCCACTCTCATCCACTGCAGGACTCTCTCTGATTACATACCTATCCCGGCCACTTACCTCACTAAACACCAGCAAGTTCTAACCCACTCTCACCCACTGAAGGACACTTTCTGGTTACCTACCTATCCCGGCCACTTACCTCACTAAACACCAGCAAGTTCTAACCCACTCTCACCCACTGAAGGACACTTTCTGGTTACCTACCTATCCCGGCCACTTACCTCACTAAACATCAGCAAGTTCTAACCCACTCTCACCCACTGAAGGACACTTTCTGGTTACCTACCTATCCCGGCCACTTACCTCACTAAACACCAGCAAGTTCTAACCCACTCTCACCCACTGCAGGATACTCTCTGGTTACCTACCTATCCCGGCCACTTACCTCACTAAACACCAGCAAGTTCTAACCCACTCTCACCCACTGCAGGACACTTTCTGGTTACCTACCTATCCCGGCCACTTACCTCACTAAACACCAGCAAGTTCTAACCCACTCTCACCCACTGCAGGATACTCTCTGGTTACCTACCTATCCCGGCCACTTACCTCACTAAACACCAGCAAGTTCTAACCCACTCTCACCCACTGCAGGATACTCTCTGGTTACCTACCTATCCCGGCCACTTACCTCACTAAACACCAGCAAGTTCTAACCCACTCTCACCCACTGCAGGATACTCTCTGGTTACCTACCTATCCCGGCCACTTACCTCAATAAACACCAGCAAGTTCTAACCCACTCTCACCCACTGCAGGACACTTTCTGGTTACCTACCTATCCCGGCCACTTACCTCACTAAACACCAGCAAGTTCTAACCCACTCTCACCCACTGCAGGACACTTTCTGGTTACCTACCTATCCCGGCCACTTACCTCACTAAACACCAGCAAGTTCTAACCCACTCTCACCCACTGCAGGATACTCTCTGGTTACCTACCTATCCCGGCCACTTACCTCACTAAACACCAGC
Source organism: Bombina bombina (assembly GCF_027579735.1). Classification (NCBI taxonomy): domain Eukaryota; kingdom Metazoa; phylum Chordata; class Amphibia; order Anura; family Bombinatoridae; genus Bombina; species Bombina bombina. The sequence continues at coordinate 120,110,498 of NC_069510.1, forward strand.
AAGTTCTAACCCACTCTCACTCACTGCAGGATACTCTCTGGTTACCTACCTATCCCGGCCACTTACCTCAATAAACACCAGCAAGTTCTAACCCACTCTCACCCACTGCAGGACACTTTCTGGTTACCTACCTATCCCGGCCACTTACCTCAATAAACACCAGCAAGTTCTAACCAACTCACAACCACTGCAAGGCACTCTCTGGTTACCTACCTATCCCAGTCACTTACCTCAATAAACACCAGCAAGTTCTAACCAACTCACAACCACTGAAGGACACTTTCTGGTTACCTACCTATCCTGGTCACTTACCTCACTAACCACCAGCAAATTCTAACCCACTGTCACCCACTCCAGGACACTTTCTGGTTACCTACCTATCCTGGTCACTTACCTCACTAAACCCCAGCAAATTCTAACCCACTCCAGGACACTCCCTGATTACCTACCTACGCCGGTCACTTACCTCACTAATCACCAACAAATTCTAACCCACTCTCACCCACTCCAGGACACTCTCTGATTACCTACCTAAGCCGGTCACTTACCTCGCTGGCATGCTGCTCTTTAAGTAATGAGCGCAGCTTCCGGTTAGTGTCCTCAAAAGTCGCCAACTTCTGCAGCAGAATCTCCTTCTGCCGGGTGAGAAGATTGATATCTGTGCTGGTCATTCTCTTCTCCTGCGGAGACATAGGGAGTGAGCGTGTGGCATTCTTGTGGCGCCCATGCCCCATACACGTTACTTACATGCTTCATTCTGTGGATGGTATCTCGGAGCACGTTCACCTGTTTTGCTGCTTCACTTCCGTCCATCTCAGCCTCCAGCAACTTGTCAAGGAGCTGTGATTTCTCCTCTAGCAACTGCTGCTTCTGAAGCCTAAAATATAAAGATTTCACATAAATCCAAGCCACCCTCTCCAGGAGTCCCTCAGTATATTCTATGCAGTCACATCAACTCTACAATGTAATGGTTCATAAGCAGAAGCCTAAGTATCATTTCAATAATACAGCAAAACGCACACATCTGAATGCAGGTATGTGCTCCGGTTTTACTTCAATGGATATTAAATCATTTTTTATATAAGCACAGTGTATATCAGTAATTAAGTGCTGCATTATACAAGGTCTGCACACACAATAAATGTTTATATATACACAGTATATATCAGTAATTAAGTGCTGCATTACATAAGGTCTGCACACACAATAAATGTTTATATGTGCACTGTATATATCAGTAATTAAGTGATGCATTACATAAGGTCTGCACACACAATAAATGTTTATATGTGCACTGTATATATCAGTAATTAAGTGATGCATTACATAAGGTCTGCACACACAATAAATGTTTATATATGCACAGTATATATCAGTAATTAAGTGCTGCATTACATAAGGTCTGCACACACAATAAATGTTTATATATGCACAGTATATATCAGTAATTAAGTGCCACATTACATAAGGTCTGCACACACAATAAATGTTTATATATGCACAGTATATATCTGTAATTAAGTGCTGCATTACATAAGGTCTGCACACACAATAAATGTTTATATATGCACAGTATATATCAGTAATTAAGTGCTGCATTACATAAGGTCTGCACACACAATAAATGTTTATATATGCACAGTATATATCAGTAATTAAGTGCTGCATTACATAAGGTCTGCACACACAATAAATGTTTTATATATGCACAGTATATATCAGTAATTAAGTGCTAAATTACATAAGGTCTGCACACACAATAAATGTTTATATATGCACAGTATATATCAGTAATTAAGTGCCACATTACATAAGGTCTGCACACACAATAAATGTTTATATATGCACAGTATATATCTGTAATTAAGTGCTGCATTACATAAGGTCTGCACACACAATAAATGTTTATATATGCACAGTATATATCAGTAATTAAGTGCTGCATTACATAAGGTCTGCACACACAATAAATGTTTATATATGCACAGTATATATCAGTAATTAAGTGCTGCATTACATAAGGTCTGCACACACAATAAATGTTTTATATATGCACAGTATATATCAGTAATTAAGTGCTAAATTACATAAGGTCTGCACACACAATAAATGTTTATATATGCACAGTATATATCAGTAATTAAGTGCTGCATTACATAAGGTCTGCACACACAATAAATGTTTATATATGCACAGTATATATCAGTAATTAAGTGCCGCATTACATAAGGGATGCACACACAAATGTTTATATATGCACAGTATATATCAGTAATTAAGTGCAGCATTACATAAGGTCTGCACACACAATAAATTTTTATATATGCACAGTGTATATCAGTAATTAAGTGCTGCATTACATAAGGTCTGCACACACAATAAATGTTTATATATGCACAGTATATATCAGTAATTAAGTGCCTCATTACAAAAGGTCTGCACACAATACATTTTTATATATGCACAGTGTATATCAGTAATTAAGTGCTGCATTACATAAGGTCTGCACACACAATAAATGTTTATATATGCAGTGTATATCAGTAATTAAGTGCTGCATTTCATAAGGTCTGCACACACAATAAATGTTTATATATGCACAGTATATATCAGTAATTAAGTGCTGCATTACATAAGGTCTGCACACACAATACATATTTATATATGCACAGTGTATATCAGTAATTAAGTGCTGCATTACATAAGGTCTGCACACACAATAAATGTTTATATATGCAGAGTGTATATCAGTAATTAAGTGCTGCATTACATAAGGTCTGCACACAATAAATGTTTATATATGCACAGTGTATATCAGTAATTAAGTGCTGCATTACATAAGGTCTGCACACACAATAAATGTTTATATATGCACAGTGTATATCAGTAATTAAGTGCTGCATTACATAAAGGTCTGCACACACAATAAATGTTTATATATGCACAGCATATATCAATAATTAAGTGCTGCATTATATAAGGTCTGCACACACAATAAATGTTTATATATGCACAGTATATATCAATAATTAAGTGCAGTATTACATAAGGTATGCACACACAATAAATGTTTATATATGCACAGTGTATATCAGTAATTAAGTGCTGTATTACATAAGGTCTGCACACACAATAAGGTCTGCACACACACACACACACAATACATTTTTATACATGCACAGTATATATCAGTAATTAAGTGCCGCATTACATTAGGTCTGAACACACAATAAATTTGTATATATGCACAGTATATATCAGTAACTAAGTGCCACATTACATAAGGTCTGCACACACAATAAATGTTTATATATGCACAGTATATATCAGCAATTTACTGCTGCATTACACAAGGTCTGTACACACAATAAATGTTTATATATGCACAGTATATATCCGTAATTAAGCGCTACATTACATAAGGTCTGCGTATACAATAAATGCTTCTATATGCACAGTATATATCAGTAATTATCTGCTGCATTAGAAAAGGTCTGCACACACAATAAATGTTTATATATGCACAGTGTATATCAGTAATTAAGCGCAGCATTACATAAGGTCTGCACACACAATAAATGTTTATATATGCACAGTATATATCAGCAATTAAGCGCCACAATACAAAAAGGTCTGCGCACACAATACATTTTTATATATGCACAGTATATATCAGTTATTATCTGCTGCATTACAAAAGGTCTGCACACACAATATATGGTTATATATGCATAGTATATATCAGTAATTATTTGCAGCATTACATAAGGTCTGCCCACACAATAAATGTTTATATATACACAGTATAAATCAGTAATTAAGTGCCACATTACGTAAGGTCTGCCCACACAATAAATGTTTATAAATGCACAGTATATATCAGTAATTAAGTGCAGCATTACAAAAGGTCTGCAAACACAATAAATGTTTATATATGCACAGTATATATCCGTAATTAAGTGCCGCATTTCAAAAGGTCTGCACACACAATAAATGTTTATATATGCACAGTATATATAAGTAATTAAGTGTAGCATTACATAAGGTCTGCACACACAATAAATGTTTATATATGTACAGTATATATCAGTAATTAAGTGCTGCATTACATAAGGTCTGCACACACAATAAATGTTTATATATGTACAGTATATATCAGTAATTAAGTGCTGCATTACATAAGGTCTGTGCACACAATAAATGTTTATATATGCACAGTATATATCAGTAATTAAGTGCTGCATTACATAAGGTCTGCACACACAATACATGTTTATATATGCACAGTATATATCAGTAATTAAGTGCCACATTACATAAGGTCTGCACACACAATAAATGTTTATATATGCACAGTATATATCAGTAATTAGGTGCTGCATTACATAAATTCTGCACACACAATAAATGTTTTTATATGCACAGTATATATCAGTAATTAAGTGCCACATTACATAAGGTCTGCACACACAATGTTTTATATATGCACAGTATATAGCAGTAATTAAGTGCCGCATTACATAAGGTCTGCACACACAATAAATGTTTATATATGCACAGTATATATCAGTAATTAAGTGCTAAATTACATAAGGTCTGCACACACAATAAATGTTTATATATGTACAGTATATATAAGTAATTATGTGCCGCAAAACATAAGGTCTGCACACACAATACATGTTTATATATGCACAGTATATATCAGTAATTAAGTGCCACATTACATAAGGTCTGCACACACAATAAATGTTTATATATGCACAGTATATATCAGTAATTAAGTGCTAAATTACATAAGGTCTGCCCACACAATAAATGTTTATAAATGCACAGTATATATCAGTAATTAAGTGCTAAATTACATAAGGTCTGCACACACAATAAATGTTTATATATGTACAGTATATATCAGTAATTAAGTGCTGCATTACATAAGGTCTGCACACACAATAAATGTTTATATATGCACAGTATATATAAGTAATTAAGTGCTGCATTACATAAGGTCTGCACACACAATAATTGTTTATAAATGCACAGTATATATCAGTAATTAGGTGCTGCATTACATAAGGTCTGCACACACAATAATTGTTTATAAATGCACAGTATATATCAGTAATTAGGTGCTGCATTACATAAATTCTGCACACACAATAAATGTTTATATATGCACAGTATATATCAGTAATTAGGTGCTGCATTACATAAATTCTGCACACACAATAAATGTTTATATATGCACAGTATATATCAGTAATTAAGTGCCACATTACATAAGGTCTGCACACACAATAAATGTTTATATATGCACAGTATATATCAGTAATTAAGTGCAGCATTACATAAGGTTTGCACACACAATAAATGTTTATATATGCACAGTATATATCAGTAATTAAGTGCTGCATTACATAAGGTCTGCGCACACAATAAATGTTTATATATGCACAGTATATATCAGTAATTAAGTGCCGCATTACATAAGGTCTGCACACACAATAAATGTTTATATATGCACAGTATATATCAGTAATTAAGCACCGCATTACATAAGGTCTGCACACACAATAAATGTTTATATATGCACAGTATATATCAGTAATTAAGCACCGCATTACATAAGGTCTGCACACACAATAAATGTTTATATATGCACAGTATATATCAGTAATTAAGTGCAGCATTACATAAGGTCTGCACTCACAATAAATGTTTATATATGCACAGTATATATCAGTAATTAAGTGCTGTATTACATAAGGTCTGCACACACAATAAATGTTTATATATGCACAGTATATATCAGTAATTAAGTGCCGCATTACATAAGGTCTGCGCACACAATAAATGTTTATATATGCACAGTATATATCAGTAATTAAGTGCCGCATTACATAAGGTCTGCACACACAATAAATGTTTATATATGCACAGTATATATCAGTAATTTAGTGCCACATTACATAAGGTCTGCACACACAATAAATGTTTATATATGCACAGTATATATCAGTAATTAAGTGCTGCATTACATAAGGTCTGCACACACAATAAATGTTTATATATGCACAGTATATATCAGTAATTAAGTGCTGCATTACATAAGGTCTGCACACACAATAAATGTTTTATATATGCACAGTATATATCAATAATTAAGTGCTGCATTACATAAGGTCTGCACACACAATAAATGTTTATATATGCACAGTATATATCAGTAATTAAGTGCTGCATTACATAAGATCTGCACACACAATAAATGTTTATATATGCACAGTATATATCAGTAATTAAGTGCCGCATTACATAAGGTCTGCACACACAATAAATGTTTATATATGCACAGTATATATCAGTAATTAAGTGCCGCATTACATAAGGTCTGCACACACAATAAATGTTTATATATGCACAGTATATATCTGTAATTAAAACAACATGATTTCACCCCATAAAGAATTTATTAGCATATATCTGATGCCGGACACATACACACACTTAGCCCTTTATCTTTATAAAATAACTTATAGTCACCCTATAAAGAAATAATTATATGTCTGATGTCTGACACACATACACACTTAATCCCTTTATCTTAATAAAATAACTTATTGTCATCCTATAAAAACATAATTTATGCTTACCTGATAAATTCCTTTCTTCTGTTGTGTGATCAGTCCACGGGTCATCATTACTTCTGGGATATTATCTGCTCCCCTACAGGAAGTGCAAGAGGATTCACCCAGCAGAGTTGCTATATAGCTCCTCCCCTCTACGTCACCTCCAGTCATTCGACCAAAGACCAACGAGAAAGGAGAAGCCAAGGGTGTAGTGGTGACTGAATTATAATTTAAAAAATATTTACCTGCCTTAAAAAACAGGGCGGGCCGTGGACTGATCACACAACAGAAGAAAGGAATTTATCAGGTAAGCATAAATTATGTTTTCTTCTGTTATGTGTGATCAGTCCACGGGTCATCATTACTTCTGGGATACCAATACCAAAGCAAAAGTACACGGATGACGGGAGGGATAGGCAGGCTCATTATACAGAAGGAACCACTGCCTGAAGAACCTTTCTCCCAAAAATAGCCTCCGAAGAAGCAAAAGTGTCAAATTTGTAAAATTTGGAAAAAGTATGAAGCGAAGACCAAGTTGCAGCCTTGCAAATCTGTTCAACAGAGGCCTCATTCTTAAAGGCCCAAGTGGAAGCCACAGCTCTAGTGGAATGAGCTGTAATTCTTTCAGGAGGCTGCTGTCCAGCAGTCTCATAGGCTAAACGTATTATGCTACGAAGCCAAAAAGAGAGAGAGGTAGCAGAAGCTTTTTGACCTCTCCTCTGTCCAGAATAAACGACAAACAGGGAAGAAGTTTGGCGAAAATCTTTAGTTGCCTGCAAGTAGAACTTGAGGGCACGAACTACATCCAGATTGTGTAGAAGACGTTCCTTCTTTGAAGAAGGATTTGGACACAAGGATGGAACAACAATCTCTTGATTGATATTCCTGTTAGAGACAACCTTAGGTAAGAAACCAGGTTTAGTACGCAGAACTACCTTGTCTGAGTGAAAGATCAGATAAGGAGAATCACAATGTAGGGCTGATAACTCAGAGACTCTTCGAGCCGAGGAAATAGCCATTAAAAATAGAACTTTCCAAGATAACAATTTTATATCAATGGAATGAAGGGGTTCAAACGGAACACCCTGTAAAACGTTAAGAACTAAGTTTAAACTCCATGGCGGAGCAACAGTTTTAAACACAGGCTTGATCCTAGCTAAAGCCTGACAAAAGGCCTGGATGTCTGAATTTTCTGACAGACGCCTGTGTAACAAGATGGACAGAGCTGAGATCTGTCCCTTTAATGAGCTAGCCGATAAACCCTTTTCTAAACCTTCTTGTAGAAAAGACAATATCCTAGGAATCCTAACCTTACTCCAGGAGTAATCTTTGGATTCACACCAGTATAGGTATTTACGCCATATTTTATGGTAAATCTTTCTGGTAACAGGCTTCCTAGCCTGTATCAGGGTATCAATAACCGACTCAGAAAAACCACGTTTTGATAAAATCAAGCGTTCAATTTCCAAGCAGTCAGCTTCAGAGAAGTTAGACTTTGATGTTTGAATGGACCCTGAATCAGAAGGTCCTGTCTTAGAGGTAGAGACCAAGGCGGACAGGATGACATGTCCACTAGATCTGCATACCAAGTCCTGCGCGGCCATGCAGGCGCTATTAGAATCACTGATGCTCTCTCCTGTTTGATCTTGGCAATCAATCGAGGAAGCAGCGGGAAGGGTGGAAACACATAAGCCATCCTGAAGTTCCAAGGTGCTGTCAAAGCATCTATCAGAACCGCTCCCGGATCCCTGGATCTGGATCCGTAGCGAGGAAGTTTGGCGTTCTGGCGAGACGCCATGAGATCTATCTCTGGTTTGCCCCAACGTCGAAGTATTTGGGCAAAGACCTCCGGATGAAGTTCCCACTCCCCCGGATGAAGAGTCTGGCGACTCAAGAAATCCGCCTCCCAGTTCTCCACTCCCGGGATGTGGATTGCTGACAGGTGGCAAGAGTGAGACTCTGCCCAGCGAATTATCTTTGATACTTCTATCATTGCTAGGGAGCTTCTTGTCCCTCCCTGATGGTTGATGTAAGCTACAGTCGTGATGTTGTCCGACTGAAACCTGATGAACCCCCGAGTCTTTAACTGGGGCCAAGCTAGAAGGGCATTGAGAACTGCTCTCAATTCCAGAATGTTTATTGGCAGGAGACTTTCCTCCTGACTCCATTGTCCCTGAGCCTTCAGAGAATTCCAGACAGCGCCCCAACCTAGAAGGCTGGCGTCTGTTGTTACAATTGTCCAGTCCGGCCTGCTGAACGGCATCCCCTTGGACAGATGTGGCCGAGAAAGCCACCATAGAAGAGAGTTTCTGGTCTCTTGATCCAGATTCAGAGTGGGGGACAAATCTGAGTAATCCCCATTCCACTGACTCAGCATGCACAATTGCAGCGGTCTGAGATGTAGGCGTGCAAAGGGTACTATGTCCATTGCTGCTACCATTAAGCCGATCACCTCCATGCATTGAGCTACTGACGGGAGTTGAATGGAATGAAGGACACGGCATGCATTTAGAAGCTTTGTTAATCTGTCTTCTGTCAGATAAATCTTCATTTCTACAGAATCTATAAGAGTCCCTAAGAATGGAACTCTTGTGAGAGGCAAGAGAGAACTCTTCTTTTCGTTCACTTTCCATCCATGCGACCTTAGAAATGCCAGAACTAACTCTGTATGAGACTTGGCAGTTTGAAAGCTTGAAGCTTGTATCAGAATGTCGTCTAGGTACGGAGCTACCGAAATTCCTCGCGGTCTCAGAACCGCTAGAAGGGCACCCAGAACCTTTGTGAAGATTCTTGGAGCCGTAGCCAATCCGAATGGAAGGGCTACAAACTGGTAATGCCTGTCTAAGAAGGCAAACCTTAGATACCGGTAATGATCTTTGTGAATCGGTATGTGAAGGTAAGCATCCTTTAAATCCACTGTGGTCATGTACTGACCCTTTTGGATCATGGGTAAGATTGTCCGAATAGTTTCCATTTTGAACGATGGAACTCTTAGGAATTTGTTTAGGATCTTTAAATCCAAGATTGGCCTGAAAGTTCCCTCTTTTTTGGGAACCACAAACAGGTTTGAGTAAAACCCTTGTCCTTGTTCCGACCGCGGAACCGGATGGATCACTCCCATTAATAATAGATCTTGTACACAGCGTAGAAACGCGTCTTTCTTTATTTGGTTTGTTGACAACCTTGACAGATGAAATCTCCCTCTTGGGGGAGATAATTTGAAGTCTAGAAGGTATCCCTGAGATATGATCTCTAGCGCCCAGGGATCCTGGACATCTCTTGCCCAAGCCTGGGCGAAGAGAGAGAGTCTGCCCCCCACTAGATCCGGTCCCGGATCGGGGGCCCTCGGTTCATGCTGTCTTAGGGGCAGCAGCAGGTTTTCTGGCCTGCTTGCCCTTATTCCAGGACTGGTTAGGTTTCCAGCCTTGTCTGTAACGAGCAACAGCTCCTTCCTGTTTTGGTGCAGTGGAAGTTGATGCTGCACCTGCTTTGAAATTCCGAAAGGGACGAAAATTAGACTGTCTAGCCTTAGCTTTGGCTTTGTCTTGAGGTAGAGCGTGGCCCTTACCTCCTGTAATGTCAGCGATAATTTCTTTCAAACCGGGCCCAAATAAAGTTTGCCCCTTGAAAGGTATATTAAGTAATTTGGACTTAGAAGTTACATCAGCCGACCAGGATTTTAGCCACAGCGCCCTACGTGCCTGAATGGCGAATCCTGAATTCTTAGCCGTAAGTTTGGTTAAATGTACTACGGCCTCCGAAATGAATGAATTAGCTAGTTTAAGGACTCTAAGCCTGTCCGTAATGTCGTCCAGCGTAGCGGAACTAAGGTTCTCTTCCAGAGACTCAATCCAAAATGCTGCCGCAGCCGTAATCGGCGCGATGCATGCAAGGGGTTGCAATATAAAACCTTGTTGAACAAACATTTTCTTAAGGTAACCCTCTAATTTTTTATCCATAGGATCTGAAAAAGCACAGCTATCCTCCACCGGGATAGTGGTGCGCTTAGCTAAAGTAGAAACTGCTCCCTCCACCTTAGGGACCGTTTGCCATAAGTCCCGTGTGGTGGCGTCTATTGGAAACATCTTTCTAAATATAGGAGGGGGTGAGAACGGCACACCGGGTCTATCCCACTCCTTAGTAACAATTTCAGTTAATCTCTTAGGTATAGGAAAAACGTCAGTACTCGCCGGTACCGCAAAGTATTTATCCAACCTACACATTTTCTCTGGTATTGCAACAGTGTTACAATCGTTAAGAGCCGCTAAGACCTCCCCTAGTAATACACGGAGGTTTTCCAATTTAAATTTAAAATTTGAAATATCTGAATCCAATCTGCTTGGATCAGAACCGTCACCTACAGAATGAAGCTCTCCGTCCTCATGCTCTGCAAGCTGTGACGCAGTATCAGACATGGCCCTAGGATTATCAGCGCACTCTGTTCTCACCCCAGAGTGATCACGCTTGCCTCTTAGTTCTGGTAACTTAGCCAAAACTTCAGTCATAACAGTAGCCATATCTTGTAATGTTATCTGTAATGGCTGCCCAGATGTACTAGGCGCCATAATATCACGCACCTCCCGGGCGGGAGACGCAGGTACTGACACGTGAGGCGAGTTAGACGGCATAACTCTCCCCTCGCTGTTTGGTGAAATTTGTTCAATTTGTACAGATTGGCTTTTATTTAAAGTAGCATCAATACAGTTAGTACATAAATTTCTATTGGGCTCCACCTTGGCATTGGAACAAATGACACAGGTATCTTCCTCTGAATCAGACATGTTTAACACACTAGCAATAAACATGCAACTTGGTTACAATCTTATTTAACAAAAACGTACTGTGCCTCAAAGAAGCACTAAACGATTAAATGACAGTTGAAATAATGAACTGAAAAACAGTTATAGCATCACTCTTTAAAAACAACACAACTTGTTAGCAAAGGTTTGTTCCCATTAGTAAAGTAACACTAATTAAATTTTAAACATAAAAATCACAGAGCAACGTTTTAAAACACAGTCACCACATAAGTCTCACAGCTCTGCTGAGAGAATCTACCTCCCTTCAAAAGAAGTTTGAAGACCCCTGAGTTCTGTTAGAGATGAACCGGATCATGCAGAAAATACAAGAGTAACTGACTGGAAATTTTTGATGCGTAGCAAAGAGCGCCAAAAACGGCCCCTCCCCCTCACACACAGCAGTGAGAGAGAAACGAAACTGTCATAATCAAAACAAGCAAACTGCCAAGTGGAAAAATAATGCCCAAATATTTATTCACTCAGTACCTCAGAAATGCAAACGATTCTACATTCCAGCAAAAACGTTTAACATGAATTAAATACCTATTAAAAGGTTTAATGTACTTTTACAGAGTAATTCCGGTGAAATACCATCCCCAGAATACTGAAGTGTAGAGTATACATACATGTCATTATAACGGTATGGCAGGATTTTCTCATCAATTCCATTCAGAAAATAAAAACTGCTACATACCTCAATGCAGATTCAACTGCCCGCTGTCCCCTGATCTGAAGCTTTTACCCCCCTCAGATGGCCGAGAAACAGCAATATGATCTTAACTACTCCGGTTAAAATCATAAGAAAAACTCTGGTAGATTCTTCTTCAAACTCTGCCAGAGAAGAAATAACACGCTCCGGTGCTATTGTAAAATAACAAACTTTTGATTGAAGTTATAAAAACTAAGTATAATCACCATAGTCCTCTCACACCTCCTATCTAGTCTTTGGGTGCAAGAGAATGACTGGAGGTGACGTAGAGGGGAGGAGCTATATAGCAACTCTGCTGGGTGAATCCTCTTGCACTTCCTGTAGGGGAGCAGATAATATCCCAGAAGTAATGATGACCCGTGGACTGATCACACATAACAGAAGAAAAAGTAATTATATATGTCTGATGTCAGACACACACTTAGCCCTTTATCTTTATAAAAATGCTTACTTGATAAATTAATTTCTTCTATGGTAAGACGAGTCCACTGATTCATCCTTTACTTGTGGGATATTATCCTTCCTAACAGGAAGTGGCAAAGAGCACCACAGCAGAGCTGTCTATATAGCTCCTCCCTTAGCTCCACCCCCCAGTCATTCGACCGAAGGTACAGGAAGAAAAAGGAGAAACTACAAGGTGCAGAGGTGACTGAGTTTAAATCAAAAAAATATAATCTGTCTTAAAATGACAGGGCTGGCCGTGGTCTCATCTTACCATAGAATAAATAAATTTATCAGGTAAGCATAAATTTACTTTTCTTCTATAAAGGTAAGACGAGTCCACGGATTCATCCTTTACTTGTGGGATACAATACCAAAGCTACAGGACACGGATGAACGTGAGGGACAAGATAGATGGTTAAACAGAAGGCACCACTGCTTGAAGAACTTTTCTCCCAAAAATAGCCTCCGAAGAAGCAAAAGTATCAAATTTGTAAAATTTGGAAAAGGTATGAAGCGAAGACCAAGTCGCAGCCTTACAAATCTGTTCAACAGAAGCATCATTTTTAAAAGCCCATGTGGAAGCCACCGCTCTAGTAGAGTGAGCTGTAATTCTTTCAGGAGGCTACTGTCCAGCAGTCTCGTATGCCAAACGGATGATGCTTTTCAGCCAAAAAGAAAGAGGTAGCCATAGCTTTTTGAACTCTACGTTTTCCAGAATAGACAACAAACAGAGAAGATGTTTGACGGAAATCTTTGGTCGCTTGCAAGTAAAACTTCAAAGCACGAACCACATCCACGTGCAATAGACGCTCCTTCTGAGAAGAAGGATTAGGACACAGAAGGAACAACAATTTCCTGATTGATATTACTATTAGTAACAACCTTAGGAAGGAATCCAGGTTTGGTACGCAAAACCACCTTATCAGCATGGAAAACAAGATAAGGCGAGTCGCATTGCAATGCAGATAGTTCAGAAACTCTTCGAGCCGAAGAGATAGCAACTAAAAACAGAACTTTCCAAGATAGAAGCTTAATATCTATGGAATGCATAGGTTCAAACGGAACCCCTTAAAGAACTTTAAGAACTAAATTCAAACTCCATGGCGGAGCAACAGGTCTAAACACAGGCTTGATTCTAACTAAAGCCTGACAGAACGACTGAACGTCTGGAATGTCTGCCAGACGTTTGTGCAGTAGAATTGATAACACAAAATTTTTTAACAATTAACCCCTTAATTTGCAAACCGGATCGAAAATAGGCCCAGATGCAAGCTAAGTAATGCCCTTCTTTTAGCTCTAGGATTACTGCTTACCCTTACCCTCCTGGGTATAATGTCAGCCTTTCTGAAATACACAGTCCCTCCAGAAAAATATGACTGAACATACCTCACTGCTGCATAGCATGAAACCGTTCCTCACACTGAAGTTTCCTGTACTCCTCAGCCTCTGTGGGAACAGCAATGGATCTTAGTTACAAATGCTAAGATCATCATCCTCCAGGCAGCAGTCTTCATCCATCTGCTGCCTGAGAGTAAATAGTACACACCGGTACCATTTAAAATAAACTCTTGCTTGAAGAAATTAAAAACTAATATTTTATCACTTTACCCTTCCTAGTACTTAGAGTAGGCAAAAAGAATGACTGGGGGGTGGAGCTAAGGGAGGAGCTATATAGACAGCTCTGCTGTGGTGCTCTTTGCCACTTCCTGTTAGGAAGGATAATATCCCACAAGTAAAGGATGAATCCGTGGACTCGTCTTACCTTTATAGAAGAAATAACTTATAGTCACCCTATAAAGATATAACTACATATGTCTGAGGCCGGACACATACACACTTAACCCTTTATCTTTATAAACTAACTTACTGTCACCCTTAAAGAAATAACTACATATGTCTGATGTCGGACACATACACACTTAACCCTTTATCTTTATAAACTAACTTATAGTCACCCTTAAAGAAATAACTACATATGTCTGATGTCGGACACATACACACTTAACCCTTTATCTTTATAAACTAACAGTCACCCTATAAAGATATAACTACATATGTCTGATGTCGGACACATACACACTTAACCCTTTATGTTTATAAACTAACATAGTCACCCTATAAAGATATAACTACATATGTCTGAGGCCGGACACATACACACTTAACCCTTTATCTTTATAAACTAACTTATAGTCCCCCTTTAAAGAAATAACTACATATGTCTGATGTCTGACACATACACACTTAACCCTTTATCTTTATAAACTAACTTATAGTCACCCTAAAAAGAAATAACTACATATGTCTGATGTCGGACACATACACACTTAACCCTTTATCTTTATAGACTAACTTATAGTCACCCTATAAAGATATAACTACATATGTCTGATGTCGGACACATACACACTTAACCCTTTATCTTTATAAACTAACTTATAGTCACCCTAAAAAGAAATAACTACATATGTCTGAGGCCGGACACATACACACTTAACCCTTTATCTTTATAAACTAACTTATAGTCACCCTATAAAGAAATAACTACATAAGTCTGATGTCGGACACATACACACTTAACCCTTTATCTTTATAAACTAACATAGTCACCCTATAAAGATATAACTACATATGTCTGATGTCGGACACATACACACTTAACCCTTTATCTTTATAAACTAACTTATAGTCACCCTATAAAGAAATAACTACATATGTCTGATGTCGGACACATACACACTTAACCCTTTATCTTTATAAACTAACTTATAGTCACCCTATAAATAAATAACTACATATGTCTGATGTCGGACACATACACACTTAACCCTTTATCTTTATAAACTAACAGTCACCCTATAAAGATATAACTACATATGTCTGATGTCGGACACATACACACTTAACCCTTTATCTTTATAAACTAACTTATAGTCACCCTATAAAGAAATAACTACATATGTCTGATGTCGGACACATACACACTTAACCCTTTATCTTTATAAACTAACAGTCACCCTATAAAGATATAACTACATATGTCTGATGTCGGACACATACACACTTAACCCTTTATCTTTATAAACTAACAGTCACCCTATAAAGATATAACTACATATGTCTGATGTCGGACACATACACACTTAACCCTTTATCTTTATAAACTAACTTATAGTCACCCTATAAATATATAACTACATATGTCTGATGTCGGACACATACACACTTAACCCTTTATCTTTATAAACTAACAGTCACCCTATAAATAAATAACTACATATGTCTGATGTCGGACACATACACACTTAACCCTTTATCTTTATAAACTAACATAGTCACCCTATAAAGATATAACTACATATGTCTGATGTCGGACACATACACACTTAACCCTTTATCTTTATAAACTAACAGTCACCCTATAAAGAAATAACTACATATGTCTGAGGTCGGACACATACACACTTAACCCTTTATCTTTATAAACTAACATAGTCACCCTATAAAGATATAACTACATATGTCTGATGTCGGACACATACACACTTAACCCTTTATCTTTATAAACTAACAGTCACCCTATAAAAAAATAACTACATATGTCTGATGTCAGACACATACACACTTAACCCTTTATCTTTATAAACTAACTTATAGTCACCCTATAAAGATATAATTACATATGTCTGATGTCGGACACATACACACTTAACCCTTTATCTTTATAAACTAACAGTCACCCTATAAAGAAATAACTACATATGTCTGATGTCGGACACATACACACTTAACCCTTTATCTTTATAAACTAACTTATAGTCACCCTATAAAGATATAACTACATATGTCTGATGTCGTATACATACACACTTAACCCTTTATCTTTATAAACTAACTTATAGTCACCCTATAAAGATATAACTACATATGTCTGATGTCGGACACATACACACTTAACCCTTTATCTTTATAAACTAACATAGTCACCCTATAAAGATATAACTACATATGTCTGATGTCGGACACATACACACTTAACCCTTTATCTTTATAAACTAACTTATAGTCACCCTATAAAGATATAACTACATATGTCTGAGGTCGGACACATACACACTTAACCCTTTATCTTTATAAACTAACATAGTCACCCTATAAAGATATAACTACATATGTCTGATGTCGGACACATACACACTTAACCCTTTATCTTTATAAACTAACAGTCACCCTATAAAGATATAACTAAATATGTCTGATGTCGGACACATACACACTTAACCCTTTATCTTTATAAACTAACATAGTCACCCTATAAAGATATAACTACATATGTCTGATGTCGGACACATACACACTTAACCCTTTATCTTTATAAACTAACTTATACTCACCCTATAAAGATATAACTACATATGTCTGATGTCGGACACATACACACTTAACCCTTTATCTTTATAAACTAACTTACTGTCACCCTTAAATAAATAACTACATATGTCTGATGTCGGACACATACACACTTAACCCTTTATCTTTATAAACTAACTTATAGTCACCCTATAAAGATATAACTACATATGTCTGATGTCGGACACATACACACTTAACCCTTTATCTTTATAAACTAACTTACTGTCACCCTTAAATAAATAACTACATATGTCTGATGTCGGACACATACACACTTAACCCTTTATCTTTATAAACTAACTTATAGTCACCCTATAAATAAATAACTACATATGTCTGATGTCGGACACATACACACTTAACCCTTTATCTTTATAAACTAACTTATAGTCACCCTAAAAAGAAATAACTACATATGTCTGATGTCGGACACATACACACTTAAACCCTTTTCCTCCTTGATCCGGTCGATGCTTCTTCTCAGACGTGTGTTTTCGGTTTCAGTTTCCACTAGTTCTAGCGACACTTCGGCAAGTTCTTCTTTCTGGGACTCCAGCAGACGTTTTGAGACAGCCAGCTGTTCCTCGCACCTCTCCAGGACATTGTCTTTTCTGTGCAGTTCCACCTAAGTACAAAGAAAATAACGCTTAATGTCCTCCGAGCCCCCAGCCTGAATTCGCCCAACTGCTGGTCACCTGTAAATCTCACCTCGTTTTTCAATGTACCAACTTCATTCATTAAGCTGTCTATCTTCTTCTCATATGAATTGATCTTGCTTCTCAGAGTCTCTTCCTCGTCCGTGGAGAGATCACTCAAACGAAGAGCTGAAAACATTTTATCTGTGTCCGGAGGTGTGATCTCCAAGCGATGCGTCAAACCCTATGTGAGAGGAGCAGATAAAGGAAGAAGCTGATCTCATTATCGCATTGTCACTAGTGACCGGTGTCTAAAGGTGCAGCCATCGTCACTTATCTCATTTTTTTAAAGGGACACTCAGGTAAAATTAAATTTTCATGATTCAGATACATCATGTAATTTTTTTTTTTTTAAATAATTTTTTATTGAAGTTAAAGTATAGATCAACATACAAGATTCGCCCAAAGGCCAAAGTTACATCAAAGAGAGTAGTACATTGTCTATAAACTGACATTATTGAGAGAAAAAAAAAAACAATATGCACATGTACCAAGATAAATACATATCAAATCTTAACATGCAGATAGACAAGAGTTTAGGCGAGGTGAAATAGAACTTCATTTTATGTTATATAATTGACAGATGATCTCCACATCATATAATTTTAAACAACGTTCCAATTTACTTCCATTAAAAAAGATGTGCAGTCTTTTATATTTACACTTTATGAGTCACCAGATCCTACTGAGCATGTGCAAGAATGCACAGACTATACGTATATGCATTTGTGATTGGCTGATTGCTATCACATGGTACAAGGGGAGTGGAAATATACATAACTTTGAAATTTGTTATAAAAAAATCTACTACTCATTTGAAGTTCAGACTAAGTGCTATTGCATTGTCTTGTTATCTTGCATTTGTTGATTATGCAAATCTAATGTGTTGACTGGTCCTTTAAGGAACATTTTGCAAATATAAATTAATAAATCTTTAAGATACTGAAATATTCAGTGATATAACATTTTCTCATAAACTTGCTTAGTGTGAATTCTGTGCATATGTGAAGTTACCATTCAGATGCTTCTCGTATCCATCAAACTGAAATATATTAACTTCTAAACAAGAGGGCTAACCAATTTGTTCATGGTCTCTCTGGCACCCAAGGAGTTATGTGATACTGAGTAATACAGGTACAAAACCCTTTATCCAAACTGCTTGGCACCAGAAAAGCTTTGGATTTTGGAATATTTTGGATTTCTGAACATTTGTATTTGCATCTGTAAAAGACAGTTCAGAGAGGGGATGGAACCAAGTATAAGCGATAACATCTTATGTCATTTAGATAATATTTATATGTCATTATACAGCTTATACATGTAACCTAAAGGTAGTTTTATATCAGTTTATTACTTTTGTATACATAGTACCATGATAAAGATAGTACAGTACTGTAATCAGACAGGTAATATTTATATGTCATTATACAGCTTATACCTGTAACCTAAAGGTAGTTTTATATCAGTTTATTACTTTTGTATACATAGTACCATGATAAAGATAGTACAGTACTGTAATCAGACAGGTAATATTTATGTCATTATACAGCTTATACATGTAACCTAAAGGTAGTTTTATATCAGTTTATTACTTTTGTATACATAGTACCATGATAAAGATAGTACAGTACTGTAATCAGACAGGTAATATTTATATGTCATTATACAGCTTATACCTGTAACCTAAAGGTAGTTTTATATCAGTTTATTACTTTTGTATACATAGTACCATGATAAAGATAGTACAGTACTGTAATCAGACAGGTAATATTTATATGTCATTATACAGCTTATACCTGTAACCTAAAGGTAGTTTTATATCAGTTTATTACTTTTGTATACATAGTACCATGATAAAGATACTACAGTACTGTAATCAGTAAGGTAATATGTATATGTCATTATACAGCTTATACATGTAACCGAAAGGTAGTTTTATATCAGTTTATTAATCTGTATACATAGTACCATGATAAAGATAGTACAGTACTGTAATCAGTAAGTAATATTTATATGGCATTATACAGCTTATACATGTAACCTAAAGGTAGTTTTATATCAGTGTATTACTTTTGTATACATAGTACCATGATAAAGATAGTACAGTACTGTAATCAGTAAGTAATATTTATATGTCATTATACAGCTTATACATGTAACCTAAAGGTAGTTTTATATCAGTTTATTACTTTTGTATACATAGTACCATGATAAAGATAGTACAGTACTGTAATCAGTAAGTAATATTTATATGTCATTATTCAGCTTATACATGTAACCTAAAGGTAGTTTTATATCAGTTTATTACTTTTGTATACATAGTACCATGATAAAGATAGTACAGTACTGTAATCAGACAGGTAATATTTATATGTCATTATACAGCTTATACATGTAACCTAAAGGTAATTTTATATCAGTTTATTACTTTTGTATACATAGTACCATGATAAATATAGTACGGTACTGTAATCAGTAAGTAATATTTATATGTCATTATACAGCTTATACATGTAACCTAAAGGTAGTTTTATATCAGTTTATTACTTTTGTATACATAGTACCATGGTAAAGATAGTACAGTACTGTAATCAGTATGGTAATATTTATATGTAATTATACAACGCATACATGTAACCTAAAGGTAGTTTTATATCAGTTTATTACTTTTGTATATATAGTACAATGATAAAGATAATACAGTACTGTAATCAGTAAGTAATATTTATATGTCATTATACAGCTTATACGTGTAACCTAAAGGTAGTTTTATATCAGTTTATTACTTTTATATACATAGTACCATGATAAAGATAGTACAGTACTGTAATCAGTAAGGTAATATTTATATGTCATTATACAGCTTATACATGTAACCTATAGGTAGTTTTATATCAGTTTATTACTTTTGTATATATAGTACAATGATAAAGATAATACAGTACTGTAACCAGTAAGGTAATATTTATGTCATTATACAGCTTATACATGTAACCTAAAGGTAGTTTTATATCAGTTTATTACTTTTGTATACATAGTACCATGATAAAGATAGTCCAGTACTGTAATCAGTAAGGTAATATTTATATGTCATTATACAGCTCATACATGTAAGCTAAAAGTAGTTTTATATCAGTTTATTACTTTTGTGTATATAGTACCATGATAAAGATAGTACAGTACTGCAATCACTAAGGTAATATTTATGTCATTATACAGCTTATACATTTAACCTAAAGGTAGTTTTATATCAGTTTATTACTTTTGTATACATAGTACCATGATAAAGATAGTACAGTACTGTAATCAGTAAGGTAATATTTATATGGCATTATACAGCTTATACATGTAACCTAAAGGTAGTTTTATATCGGTTTATTACTTTTGTATACATAGTACCATGATAAAGATAGTACAGTACTGTAATCAGTAAGTAATATTTATGTCATTATACAGCTTATACATGTAACCTAAATGTAGTTTTATATCAGTTTATTACTTTTGTATATATAGTACCATGATAAAGATAGTACAGTACTGTAATCAGTAGGTAATATTTATATGTCATTATACAGCTTATACATGTAACCTAAATGTAGTTTTACATCAGTTTATTACTTTTGTATACATAGCACCATGATAAAGATAGTACAGTACTGTAATCAGTAAGGTAATATTTATATGTTATTAAACAGCTTATACATGTAACCTAAAGGTAGTTTTATATCAGTTTATTACTTTTGTATACATAGTACCATGATAAAGATAGTACAGTACTGTAATCAGACAGGTAATATTTATGTCATTATACAGCTTATACATGTAACCTAAAGGTAGTTTTACATCAGTTTATTACTTTTGTATACATAGTACCATGATAAAGATAGTACAGTACTGTAATCAGTAAGGTAATATTTATGTCATTATACAGCTTATACATGTAACCTAAAGGTAGTTTTATATCAGTTTATTACTTTAGTATACATAGTACCCTCAGAATGATAGTATAGTACTGTAATCAGACAGGTAATATTTATATGTAATTATACAGCTTATACATGTAACCTAAAGGTAGTTTTATAACAGTTTATCACTTTTGTATACATAGTACCATGGTAAAGATAGTACAGTACTGTAATCAGTATGGTAATATTTATATGTCATTATACAGCTTATACATATAACCTATAGGTAGTTTTAAATCAGTTTATTACTTTTGTATACATAGTACCATGATAAAGATAGTACAGTACTGTAATCAGTAAGGTAATATTTACATGTCATTATACAGCTTATACATGTAACCTAAAGGTAGTTTTATATCAGTTTATTACTTTTGTATACATAGTACCATGATAAAGATAGTACAGTACTGTAATTAGTAGGTTATATTTATATGTCATTATACAACGCATACATGTAACCTAAAGGTAGTTTTATATCAGTTTATTACTTTTGTATACATAGTACCATGATAAAGATAGTACAGTACTGTAATCAGTAAGGTAATATTTATCTCATTATACAGCTTATACATGTAACCTAAAGGTAGTTTTATATCAGTGTATTACTTTTGTATACATAGTACCATTATAAAGATAGTACAGTACTGTAATCAGACAGGTAATATTTATATGTCATTATACAGCTTATACATGTAACCTAAATGTAGTTTTATATCAGTTTATTTCTTTTGTATACATAGTACCATGATACAGATAGTACAGGACTGTAATCAGTAGGTAATATTTATATGTCATTATACAGCTTATACATGTAACCTAAAGTTAGTTTTATATCAGTTTATTACTTTTCTATACATAGTACCATGATAAAGATAGTACAGTACTGTAATCAGACAGGTAATATTTATATGTCATTATACAGCTTATACATGTAACCTAAAGGTAGTTTTATATCAGTTTATTACTTTTGTATATATAGTACCATGATAAAGATAGTACAGTACTGTAATCAGTAAGGTAATATTTATATGTCATTATACAGCTTATACATGTAACCTAATGGTAGTTTTACATCAGTTTATTACTTTTGTATACATAGTACCATGATAAATATAGTACAGTACTGTAATCAGTAAGGTAATATTTATATGTAATTATACAGCTTATACATGTAACCTAAAGGTAGTTTTATATCAGTTTATTACTTTTGTATATATAGTACCATGATAAAGATAGTACAGTACTGTAATCAGTAAGGTAATATTTATATGTCATTATACAGCTTATACATGTAACCTAAAGGTAGTTTTATATCAGTTTATTACTTGTGTACACATAGTACCATGATAAAGATAGTACAGTACTGTAATCAGTAGGTAATATTTATATGTCATTATACAGATTATACATGTAACCTAAAGGTAGTTTTATATCATTATTATTACTTTTGTATACATAGTACCATGATAAAGATAGTACAGTACTGTAATCAGACACGTAATATTTATGTCATTATACAGCTTATACATGTAACCTAAAGGTAGTTTTATATGAGTTTATCACTTTTGTATACATAGTACCATGATAAAGATAGTACAGTACTGTAATCAGACAGGTAATATTTATGTCATTATACAGCTTATACATATAACCTAAAGGTAGTTTATATCAGTTTATTACTTTTGTATACATAGTACCATGATAAAGATAGTACAGTACTGTAATCAGACAGGTAATATTTATATGTCATTATACAGCTTATACATGTAACCTAAAGGTAATTTTATATCAGTTTATTACTTTTGTATACATAGTACCATGATAAAGATAGCACAGTACTGTAATCAGTAAGGTAATATTTATATGTCATTATACAGCTTATACATATAACCTAAAGGTAGTTTTATATCAGTTTATTACTTTTGTATACATAGTACCAATATAAAGATAGTACAGTACTGTAATCAGACAGGTAATATTTATATGTCATTATACTGCTTATAAATGTAACCTAAATGTAGTTTTATATCAGTTTATTACTTTTGTATTCATAGTACCATGATAAATATAGTACAGTACTGTAATCAGTAAGTAATATTTATATGTCATTATACAGCTTATACATGTAACCTAAAGGTAGTTTTATATCAGTTTATTACTTTTGTATACATAGTACCATGATAAAGATAGTACAGTACTGTAATCAGACAGGTAATATTTATATGTCATTATACAGCTTATACATGTAACCTAAAGGTAGTTTTATATCAGTTTATTACTTTTGTATACATAGTACCATGATAAAGATAGTACAGTACTGTAATCAGTAAGGTAATATTTATATGTCATTATACAGCTTATACATGTAACCTAAAGGTAGTTTTATATCAGTTTTATTACTTTTGTATACATAGTACCATGATAAAGATAGTACAGCACTGTAATCAGACAGGTAATATTTATGTCATTATACAGCTTATACATGTGACCTAAATGTAGTTTTATATCAGTGTATTACTTTTGTATACATAGTACCATGATAAAGATAGTACAGTACTGTAATCAGACAGGTAATATTTATATGTCATTATACAGCTTATACATGTAACCTAAAGGTAGTTTTACATCAGTTTATTACTTTTGTATACATAGTACCATGATAATGATAGTACAGTACTGTAATCAGACAGGTAATATTTATATGTTATTATACAGCTTATACATGTAACCTAAATGTAGTTTTACATCAGTTTATTACTTTTGTATACATAGTACCATGATAAAGATAGTACAGTACTGTAATCAGACAGGTAATATTTATGTCATTATACAGCTTATACATGTAACCTAAAGGTAGTTTTACATGAGTTTATTACTTTTGTATACATAGTACCATGATAAAGATAGTACAGTACTGTAATCAGTAAGGTAATATTTATATGTCATTATACAGCTTATACATGTAACCTAAAGGTAGTTTTATATCAGTTTATTACATTTGTATATATAGTACCATGATAAAGATAGTACAGTACTGTAATCAGTAAGGTAATATTTACGTCATTATACAGCTTATACATGTAACCTAAAGGTAGTTTTATATCAGTTTTATTACTTTTGTATACATAGTACCATGATAAAGATAGTACAGCACTGTAATCAGACAGGTAATATTTATGTCATTATACAGCTTATACATGTGACCTAAATGTAGTTTTATATCAGTGTATTACTTTTGTATACATAGTACCATGATAAAGATAGTACAGTACTGTAATCAGACAGGTAATATTTATATGTCATTATACAGCTTATACATGTAACCTAAAGGTAGTTTTACATCAGTTTATTACTTTTGTATACATAGTACCATGATAATGATAGTACAGTACTGTAATCAGACAGGTAATATTTATATGTCATTATACAGCTTATACATGTAACCTAAAGGTAGTTTTATATTAGTTTATTACTTTTGTATACATAGTACCATGATAAAGATAGTACAATACTGTAATCAGTAAGGTAATATTTATATGTCATTATACAACTTATACATGTAACCTAAAGGTAGTTTTATATCAGTTTATTACTTTTGTATACATAGTACCATGATAAAGATAGTACAGTACTGTAATCAGTAGGTAATATTTATATGTCATTATACAACTTATACATGTAACCTAAAGGTAGTTTTATATCAGTTTATTACTTTTGTATATATAGTACCATGATAAAGATAGTACAGTACTGTAATCAGTAAGGTAATATTTATATGTCATTATACAACTTATACATGTAACCTAAAGGATGTTTTATATCAGTTTATTACTTTTGTATACATAGTACCATGATAAAGATACTACAGTACTGTAATCAGTAAGGTAATATTTATATGTCATTATACAGCTTATACATGTAACCTAAATGTAGTTTTTGATCAGTTTATTACTTTTGTATACATAGTACCATGATAAAGATAGTACAGTACTGTAATCAGTAGGTAATATTTATATGTCATTATACAGCTTATACATGTAACCTAAAGGTAGTTTTATATCAGTTTATTACTTTTGTATACATAGTACCATGATAAAGATAGTACAGTACTGTAATCAGTAAGGTAATAGTTATATGTCATTATACAGCTTATACCTGTAACCTAAAGGTAGTTTTATATCAGTTTATTACTTTTGTATACATAGTACCATGATAAAGATAGTACAGTACTGTAATCAGTAAGGTACTATTTATATGTCATTATACAGCTTATACATGTAACCTAAAGGTAGTTTTATATCAGTTTATTACTTTTGTATACATAGTACCATGATAAAGATAGTACAGTACTGTAATCAGTTAGTAATATTTATATGTCATTACATAGTACCATGATAAAGATAGTACAGTACTGTAATCAGTAAGTAATATTTATATGGCATTATACAGCTTATACATGTAACCTAAAGGTAGTTTTATATCAGTGTATTACTTTTGTATACATAGTACCATGATAAAGATAGTACAGTACTGTAATCAGTAAGTAATATTTATATGTCATTATACAGCTTATACATGTAACCTAAAGGTAGTTTTATATCAGTTTATTACTTTTGTATACATAGTACCATGATAAAGATAGTACAGTACTGTAATCAGTAAGGTAATATTTATGTCATTATACAGCTTATACATGTAACCTAAAGGTAGTTTTATATCAGTTTATTACTTTTGTATACATAGTACCATGATAAAGATAGTACAGTACTGTAATCAGTAAGGTAATATTTATATGTCATTATACAGCTTATACCTGTAACCTAAAGGTAGTTTTATATCAGTTTATTACTTTTGTATACATAGTATCATGATAAAGATAGTACAGTACTGTAATCAGTAAGGTAATATTTATATGTCATTATACAACTTATACATGTAACCTAAAGGTAGTTTTATATCAGTTTATTACTTTTGTATACATAGTACCATGATAAAGATAGTACAGTACTGTAATCAGTAAGGTAATATTTATATGTCATTATACAGCTTATACATGTAACCTAATGGTAGTTTTACATCAGTTTATTACTTTTGTATACATAGTACCATGATAAATATAGTACAATACTGTAATCAGTAAGGTAATATTTATATGTAATTATACAGCTTATACATGTAACCTAAAGGTAGTTTTATATCAGTTTATTACTTTTGTATATATAGTACCATGATAAAGATAGTACAGTACTGTAATCAGTAAGGTAATATTTATATGTCATTATACAGCTTATACATGTAACCTAAAGGTAGTTTTATATCAGTTTATTACTTGTGTACACATAGTACCATGATAAAGATAGTACAGTACTCTAATCAGACGGTAATATTTATATGTCATTATACAGATTATACATGTAACCTAAAGGTAGTTTTATATGAGTTTATCACTTTTGTATACATAGTACCATGATAAAGATAGTACAGTACTCTAATCAGACAGGTAATATGTATATGTCATTATACAGCTTATACATGTAACCTAAAGGTAATTTTATATCAGTTTATTACTTTTGTATACATAGTACCATGATAAAGATAGCACAGTACTGTAATCAGTAAAGTAATATTTATATGTCATTATACAGCTTATACATATAACCTAAAGGTAGTTTTATATCAGTTTATTACTTTTGTATACATAGTACCATGATAAAGATAGTACAGTACTGTAATTAGTAGGTAATATTTATATGTCATTATACAGCTTATACATGTAACCTAAATGTAGTTTTATATCAGTTTATTACTTTTGTATTCATAGTACCATGATAAATATAGTACAGTACTGTAATCAGTAAGTAATATTTATATGTCATTATACAGCTTATACATGTAACCTAAAGGTATTTTTATATCAGTTTATTACTTTTGTATACATAGTACCATGATAAAGATAGTACAGTACTGTAATCAGTAAGGTAATATTTATATGTCATTATACAGCTTATACATGTAACCTAAAGGTAGTTTTATATCAGTTTATTACATTTGTATATATAGTACCATGATAAAGATAGTACAGTACTGTAATCAGTAAGGTAATATTTATGTCATTATACAGCTTATACATGTAACCTAAAGGTAGTTTTATATTAGTTTTATTACTTTTGTATACATAGTACCATGATAAAGATAGTACAGTACTGTAATCAGACAGGTAATATTTATGTCATTATACAGCTTATACATGTGACCTAAATGTAGTTTTATATCAGTGTATTACTTTTGTATACATAGTACCATGATAAAGATAGTACAGTACTGTAATCAGACAGGTAATATTTATATGTCATTATACAGCTTATACATGTAACCTAAAGGTAGTTTTACATCAGTTTATTACTTTTGTATACATAGTACCATGATAAAGATAGTACAATACTGTAATCAGTAAGGTAATATTTATATGTCATTATATAACTTATACATATAACCTAAAGGTAGTTTTATATCAGTTTATTAGTTTTGTATACATAGTACCATGATAAAGATAGTACAGTACTGTAATCAGTAGGTAATATTTATATGTCATTATACAACTTATACATGTAACCTAAAGGTAGTTTTATATCAGTTTATTACTTTTGTATACATAGTACCATGATAATGATAGTACAGTACTGTAATCAGTAAGGTAATATTTATATGTCATTATACAGCTTATACATGTAACCTAAAGGATGTTTTATATCAGTTTATTACTTTTGTATACATAGTACCATGATAAAGATACTACAGTACTGTAATCAGTAAGGTAATATTTATATGTCATTATACAGCTTATACATGTAACCTAAATGTAGTTTTAGATCAGTTTATTACTTTTGTATACATAGTACCATGATAAAGATAGTACAGTACTGTAATCAGTAGGTAATATTTATATGTCATTATACAGCTTATACATGTAACCTAAAGGTAGTTTTATATCAGTTTATTACTTTTGTATACATAGTACCATGATAAAGATAGTACAATACTGTAATCTGACAGGTAATATTTATATGTCATTACATAGTACCATGATAAAGATAGTACAGTACTGTAATCAGACAGGTAATATTTATATGTCATTATACAGCTTATACATGTAACGTAAAGGTAGTTTTATATCAGTTTATTACTTTTGTATATATAGTACCATGATAAAGATAGTACAGTACTGTAATCAGTAACTAATATTTATATGTCATTATACAGCTTATACATGTAACCTAAAGGTAGTTTTATATCAGTGTATTACTTTTGTATACATAGTACCATGATAAAGATAGTACAGTACTGTAATCAGTAAGTAATATTTATATGTCATTATACAGCTTATACATGTAACCTAAAGGTAGTTTTATATCAGTTTATTACTTTTGTATACATAGTACCATGATAAAGATAGTACAGTACTGTAATCAGTAAGGTAATATTTATGTCATTATACAGCTTATACATGTAACCTAAAGGTAGTTTTATATCAGTTTATTACTTTTGTATACATAGTACCATGATAAAGATAGTCCAGTACTGTAATCAGTAAGGTAATATTTATATGTCATTATACAGCTCATACATGTAACCTAAAAGTAGTTTTATATCAGTGTATTACTTTTGTGTATATAGTACCATGATAAAGATAGTACAGTACTGCAATCACTAAGGTAATATTTATATGTCATTATACAGCTTATACATTTAACCTAAAGGTAGTTTTATATCAGTTTATTACTTTTGTATACATAGTACCATGATAAAGATAGTACAGTACTGTAATCAGTAAGGTAATATTTATATGTCATTATACAGCTTATACATGTAACCTAAAGGTAGTTTTATATCAGTTTATTACTTTTGTATACATAGTACCATGATAAAGATAGTACAGTACTGTAATCAGTAAGGTAATATTTGTCATTGTACAGCTTATACATGTAACCTAAAGTTAGTTTTATATCAGTTTATTACCTTTGTATACATAGTACCATGATAAAGATAGTACAGTACTGTAATCAGTAAGGTAATATTTATATGTCATTATAGAGCTTATACATGTAACCTAAAGGTAGTTTTAGATCAGTTTATTACTTTTGTATACATAGTACCATGATAAAGATAGTACAGTACTGTAATCAGTAAGGTAATATTTATATGGCATTATACAGCTTATACATGTAACCTAAAGGTAGTTTTATATCGGTTTATTACTTTTGTATACATAGTACCATGATAAAGATAGTACAGTACTGTAATCAGACAGGTAATATTTATATGTTATTATACAGCTTATACATGTAACCTAAAGGTAGTTTTATATCAGTTTATTACTTTTGTATACATAGTACCATGATAAAGATAGTACAGTACTGTAATCAGAGAGGTAATATTTATATGTCATTATACAGCTTATACATGTAACCTAAAGGTAGTTTTATATCAGTTTATTACTTTTGTATATATAGTACCATGATAAAGATATTACAGTACTGTAATCAGTAAGGTAATATTTATATGTCATTATACAGCTTATACATGTAACCTAAAGGTAGTTTTATATCAGTTTATTACTTTTGTATACATAGTACCATGATAAAGATAGTACAGTACTGTAATCAGTAAGTAATATTTATGTCATTATACAGCTTATACATGTAACCTAAATGTAGTTTTATATCAGTTTATTACTTTTGTATACATAGTACCATGATAAAGATAGTACAGTACTGTAATCAGACAGGTAATATTTATATGTTATTATACAGCTTATACATGTAACCTAAAGGTAGTTTTATATCAGTTTATTACTTTTGTATACATAGTACCATGATAAAGATAGTACAGTACTGTAATCAGAGAGGTAATATTTATATGTCATTATACAGCTTATACATGTAACCTAAAGGTAGTTTTATATCAGTTTATTACTTTTGTATATATAGTACCATGATAAAGATATTACAGTACTGTAATCAGTAAGGTAATATTTATATGTCATTATACAGCTTATACATGTAACCTAAAGGTAGTTTTATATCAGTTTATTACTTTTGTATACATAGTACCATGATAAAGATAGTACAGTACTGTAATCAGTAAGGTAATATTTATATGTCATTATACAGCTTATACATATAACCTAAAGGTAGTTTTATATCAGTTTATTACTTTTGTATATATAGTACCATGATAAAGATAGTACAGTACTGTAATCAGTAGGTAATATTTATATGTCATTATACAGCTTATACATGTAACCTAAATGTAGTTTTACATCAGTTTATTACTTTTGTATACATAGTACCATGATAAAGATAGTACAGTACTGTAATCAGTAAGGTAATATTTATATGTTATTATACAGCTTATACATGTAACCTAAAGGTAGTTTTATATCAGTTTATTACTTTTGTATACATAGTACCATGATAAAGATAGTACAGTACTGTAATCAGACAGGTAATATTTATGTCATTATACAGCTTATACATGTAACCTAAAGGTAGTTTTATATCAGTTTATTACTTTTGTATACATAGTACCATGATAAAGATAGTACAGTACTGTAATCAGTAAGGTAATATTTATGTCATTATACAGCTTATACATGTAACCTAAATGTAGTTTTATATCAGTTTATTACTTTTGTATACATAGTACCATGATAAAGATAGTACAGTACTGTAATCAGACAGGTAATATTTATATGTTATTATACAGCTTATACATGTAACCTAAAGGTAGTTTTATATCAGTTTATTACTTTTGTATACATAGTACCATGATAAAGATAGTACAGTACTGTAATCAGAGAGGTAATATTTATATGTCATTATACAGCTTATACATGTAACCTAAAGGTAGTTTTATATCAGTTTATTACTTTTGTATACATAGTACCATGATAAAGATATTACAGTACTGTAATCAGTAAGGTAATATTTATATGTCATTATACAGCTTATACATGTAACCTAAAGGTAGTTTTATATCAGTTTATTACTTTTGTATACATAGTACCATGATAAAGATAGTACAGTACTGTAATCAGTAAGGTAATATTTATATGTCATTATACAGCTTATACATATAACCTAAAGGTAGTTTTATATCAGTTTATTACTTTTGTATATATAGTACCATGATAAAGATAGTACAGTACTGTAATCAGTAGGTAATATTTATATGTCATTATACAGCTTATACATGTAACCTAAATGTAGTTTTACATCAGTTTATTACTTTTGTATACATAGTACCATGATAAAGATAGTACAGTACTGTAATCAGTAAGGTAATATTTATATGTTATTATACAGCTTATACATGTAACCTAAAGGTAGTTTTATATCAGTTTATTACTTTTGTATACATAGTACCATGATAAAGATAGTACAGTACTGTAATCAGACAGGTAATATTTATGTCATTATACAGCTTATACATGTAACCTAAATGTAGTTTTATATCAGTTTATTACTTTTGTATACATAGTACCATGATAATGATAGTACAGTACTGTAATCAGTAAGGTAATATTTATATGTTATTATACAGCTTATACATGTAACCTAAAGGTAGTTTTATATCAGTTTATTACTTTTGTATACATAGTACCATGATAAAGATAGTACAGTACTGTAATCAGACAGGTAATATTTATATGTCATTATACAGCTTATACATGTAACCTAAAGGTAGTTTTATATCAGTTTATTACTTTTGTATACATAGTACCATGATAATGATAGTACAGTACTGTAATCAGACAGGTAATATTTATATGTCATTATACAGCTTATACATGTAACCTAAAGGTAGTTTTATATCAGTTTATTACTTTTGTATACATAGTACCATGATAAAGATAGTACAGTACTGTAATCAGTAAGGTAATATTTGTCATTGTACAGCTTATACATGTAACCTAAAGTTAGTTTTATATCAGTTTATTACCTTTGTATACATAGTACCATGATAAAGATAGTACAGTACTGTAATCAGTAAGGTAATATTTATATGTCATTATACAGCTTATACATGTAACCTAAAGGTAGTTTTATATCAGTTTATTACTTTTGTATACGTAGTACCATGATAAAGATAGTACAGTACTGTAATCAGTAAGGTAATATTTATGTCATTATACAGCTTATACATGTAACCTAAAGGTAGTTTTATATCAGTTTATTACTTTTGTATACATAGTACCATGATAAAGATAGTACAGTACTGTAATCAGTAAGGTAATATTTATATGTCATTATACAGCTTATACATGTAACCTAAAGGTAGTTTTATATCAGTTTATTACTTTTGTATACATAGTACCATGATAAAGATAGTACAGTACTGTAATCAGTAAGGTAATATTTATATGTCATTATACAGCTTATACATGTAACCTAAAGGTAGTTTTATATCAGTTTATTACTTTTGTATACATAGTACCATGATAAAGATAGTACAGTACTGTAATCAGTAAGGTAATATTTATATGTCATTATACAGCTTATACATGTAACCTAAAGGTAGTTTTATATCAGTTTATTACTTTTGTATACATAGTACCATGATAAAGATAGTACAGTACTGTAATCAGTAGGTAATATTTATATGTCATTATACAGCTTATACATGTAACCTAAAGGTAGTTTTATATCAGTTTATTACTTTTGTATACATAGTACCATGATAAAGATAGTACAGTACTGTAATCAGACAGGTAATATTTATATGTCATTATACAGCTTATACATGTAACCTAAAGGTAGTTTTATATCAGTTTATTACTTTTGTATACATAGTACCATGATAAAGATAGTACAGTACTGTAATCAGACAGGTAATATTTATATGTCATTATACAGCTTATACATGTAACCTAAAGGTAGTTTTATATCAGTTTATTACTTTTATATACATAGTACCATGATAAAGATAGTACAGTACTGTAATCAGACAGGTAATATTTATATGTCATTATACAGCTTATACATGTAACCTAAAGGTAGTTTTATATCAGTTTATTACTTTTGTATACATAGTACCATGATAAAGATAGTACAGTACTGTAATCAGTAAGGTAATATTTATATGTCATTATACAGCTTATACATGTAACCTAAAGGTAGTTTTATATCAGTTTATTACGTTTGTATACATAGTACCATGATAAAGATAGTACAGTACTGTAATCAGACAGGTAATATTTATATGTCATTATACAGCTTATACATGTAACCTAAAGGTAGTTTTATATCAGTTTATTACTTTTGTATACATAGTACCATGATAAAGATAGTACAGTACTGTAATCAGTAAGGTAATATTTATATGTCATTATACAGCTTATACATGTAACCTAA
Organism: Bombina bombina; assembly: GCF_027579735.1. Lineage (NCBI taxonomy): Eukaryota > Metazoa > Chordata > Amphibia > Anura > Bombinatoridae > Bombina > Bombina bombina. The sequence continues at coordinate 120,144,565 of NC_069510.1, forward strand.
AGGTAGTTTTATATCAGTTTATTACTTTTGTATACATAGTACCATGATAAAGATAGTACAGTACTGTAATCAGTAAGGTAATATTTATATGTCATTATACAGCTTATACATGTAACCTAAAGGTAGTTTTATATCAGTTTATTACTTGTGTATATATAGTACCATGATAAAGATAGTACAGTACTGTAATCAGACAGGTAATATTTATATGTCATTATACAGCTTATACATGTAACCTAAAGGTAGTTTTATATCAGTTTATTACTTTTGTATACATAGTACCATGATAAAGATAGTACAGTACTGTAATCAGACAGGTAATATTTATATGTCATTATACAGCTTATACATGTAACCTAAAGGTAGTTTTATATCAGTTTATTACTTTTGTATACATAGTACCATGATAAAGATAGTACAGTACTGTAATCAGACAGGTAATATTTATATGTCATTATACAGCTTATACATGTAACCTAAAGGTAGTTTTATATCAGTTTATTACTTTTGTATACATAGTACCATGATAAAGATAGTACAGTACTGTAATCAGTAAGGTAATATTTATATGTCATTATACAGCTTATACATGTAACCTAAAGGTAGTTTTATATCAGTTTATTACTTTTGTATATATAGTACCATGATAAAGATAGTACAGTACTGTAATCAGACAGGTAATATTTATATGTCATTATACAGCTTATACATGTAACCTAAAGGTAGTTTTATATCAGTTTATTACTTTTGTATACATAGTACCATGATAAAGATAGTACAGTACTGTAATCAGACAGGTAATATTTATATGTCATTATACAGCTTATACATGTAACCTAAAGGTAGTTTTATATCAGTTTATTACTTTTGTATACATAGTACCATGATAAAGATAGTACAGTACTGTAATCAGTAAGGTAATATTTATATGTCATTATACAGCTTATACATGTAACCTAAAGGTAGTTTTATATCAGTTTATTACTTTTGTATACATAGTACCATGATAAAGATAGTACAGTACTGTAATCAGTAAGGTAATATTTATATGTCATTATACAGCTTATACATGTAACCTAAAGGTAGTTTTATATCAGTTTATTACTTTTGTATACATAGTACCATGATAAAGATATTACAGTACTGTAATCAGACAGGTAATATTTATATGTCATTATACAGCTTATACATGTAACCTAAAGGTAGTTTTATATCAGTTTATTACTTTTGTATACATAGTACCATGATAAAGATAGTACAGTACTGTAATCAGTAAGGTAATATTTATATGTCATTATACAGCTTATACATGTAACCTAAAGGTAGTTTTATATCAGTTTATTACTTTTGTATACATAGTACCATGATAAAGATAGTACAGTACTGTAATCAGTAAGGTAATATTTATATGTCATTATACAGCTTATACATGTAACCTAAAGGTAGTTTTATATCAGTTTATTACTTTTGTATATATAGTACCATGATAAAGATAGTACAGTACTGTAATCAGTAAGGTAATATTTATATGTCATTATACAGCTTATACATGTAACCTAAAGGTAGTTTTAGATCAGTTTATTACTTTTGTATACATAGTACCATGATAAAGATAGTACAGTACTGTAATCAGTAAGTAATATTTATATGACATTATACAGCTTATACATGTAACCTAAAGGTAGTTTTATATCAGTGTATTACTTTTGTATACATAGTACCATGATAAAGATAGTACAGTACTGTAATCAGTAAGTAATATTTAAATGTCATTATACAGCTTATACATGTAACCTAAAGGTAGTTTTATATCAGTTTATTACTTTTGTATACATAGTACCATGATAAAGATAGTACAGTACTGTAATCAGTAAGGTAATAGTTATATGTCATTATACAGCTTATACCTGTAACCTAAAGGTAGTTTTATATCAGTTTATTACTTTTGTATACATAGTACCATGATAAAGATAGTACAGTACTGTAATCTGACAGGTAATATTTATATGTCATTACATAGTACCATGATAAAGATAGTACAGTACTGTAATCAGTAGGTAATATTTATATGTCATTATACAGCTTATACATGTAACGTAAAGGTAGTTTTATATCAGTTTATTACTTTTGTATATATAGTACCATGATAAAGATAGTACAGTACTGTAATCAGTAAGTAATATTTATATGGCATTATACAGCTTATACATGTAACCTAAAGGTAGTTTTATATCAGTTTATTACTTTTGTATACATAGTACCATGATAAAGATAGTACAGTACTTTAATCAGTAAGTAATATTTATATGTCATTATACAGCTTATACATGTAACCTAAAGGTAGTTTTATATCAGTTTATTACTTTTGTATACATAGTACCATGATAAAGATAGTACAGTACTGTAATCAGTAAGGTAATATTTATGTCATTATACAGCTTATACATGTAACCTAAAGGTAGTTTTATATCAGTTTATTACTTTTGTATACATGGTACCATGATAAAGATAGTACTGTACTGTAATCAGTAAGGTAATATTTATAGGTCATTATACAGCTTATACATGTAACCTAAAGGTAGTTTTATATTAGTTTATTACTTTTGTATACATAGTACCATGATAAAGATAGTACAATACTGTAATCAGTAAGGTAATATTTATAGGTCATTATACAGCTTATACATGTAACCTAAAGGTAGTTTTATATCAGTTTATTACTTTTGTATACATAGTACCATGATAAAGATAGTACAGTACTGTAATCAGTAAGGTAATAGTTATATGTCATTATACAGCTTATACCTGTAACCTAAAGGTAGTTTTATATCAGTTTATTACTTTTGTATACATAGTATCATGATAAAGATAGTACAGTACTGTAATCAGTAAGGTAATATTTATATGTCATTATACAGCTTATACATGTAACCTAAAGGTAGTTTTATATCAGTTTATTACTTTTGTATACATAGTACCATGATAAAGATAGTACAGTACTGTAATCTGACAGGTAATATTTATATGTCATTACATAGTACCATGATAAAGATAGTATAGTACTGTAATCAGACAGGTAATATTTATATGTCATTATACAGCTTATACATGTAACGTAAAGGTAGTTTTATATCAGTTTATTACTTTTGTATATATAGTACCATGATAAAGATAGTACAGTACTGTAATCAGTAAGTAATATTTATATGGCATTATACAGCTTATACATGTAACCTAAAGGTAGTTTTATATCAGTGTATTACTTTTGTATACATAGTACCATGATAAAGATAGTACAGTACTGTAATCAGTAAGTAATATTTATATGTCATTATACAGCTTATACATGTAACCTAAAGGTAGTTTTATATCAGTTTATTACTTTTGTATACATAGTACCATGATAAAGATAGTACAGTACTGTAATCAGTAAGGTAATATTTATGTCATTATACAGCTTATACATGTAACCTAAAGGTAGTTTTATATCAGTTTATTACTTTTGTATACATAGTACCATGATAAAGATAGTACAGTACTGTAATCAGTAAGGTAATATTTATAGGTCATTATACAGCTTATACATGTAACCTAAAGGTAGTTTTATATCAGTTTATTACTTTTGTATACATAGTACCATGATAAAGATAGTACAGTACTGTAATCAGTAAGGTAATAGTTATATGTCATTATACAGCTTATACCTGTAACCTAAAGGTAGTTTTATATCAGTTTATTACTATTGTATACATAGTATCATGATAAAGATAGTACAGTACTGTAATCATTAAGGTAATATTTATATGTCATTATACAACTTATACATGTAACCTAAAGGTAGTTTTATATCAGTTTATTACTTTTGTATACATAGTACCATGATAAAGATAGTACAGTACTGTAATCAGTAAGGTAATATTTATATGTCATTATACAGCTTATACATGTAACCTAATGGTAGTTTTACATCAGTTTATTACTTTTGTATACATAGTACCATGATAAATATAGTACAGTACTGTAATCAGTAAGGTAATATTTATATGTAATTATACAGCTTATACATGTAACCTAAAGGTAGTTTTATATCAGTTTATTACTTTTGTATATATAGTACCATGATAAAGATAGTACAGTACTGTAATCAGTAAGGTAATATTTATATGTCATTATACAGCTTATACATGTAACCTAAAGGTAGTTTTATATCAGTTTATTACTTGTGTACACATAGTACCATGATAAAGATAGTACAGTACTGTAATCAGTAGGTAATATTTATATATCATTATACAGATTATACATGTAACCTAAAGGTAGTTTTATATCATTATTATTACTTTTGTATACATAGTACCATGATAAAGATAGTACAGTACTGTAATCAGACACGTAATATTTATGTCATTATACAGCATATACATGTAACCTAAAGGTAGTTTTATATCAGTTTTATTACTTTTGTATACATAGTACCATTATAAAGATAGTACAGTACTGTAATCAGTAAGGTAATATTTATATGTCATTATACAGCTTATACATGTAACCTAAAGGTAGTTTTATATTAGTTTATTACTTGTGCATACATAGTACCATGATAATGATAGTACAGTACTGTAATCAGACAGGTAATATTTATGTCATTATACAGCTTATACATGTAACCTAAAGGTAGTTTTATATCAGTTTATTACTTTTGTATACATAGTACCATGATAAAGATAGTACAGTACTGTAATCAGACAGGTAATATTTATATGTCATTATACAGCTTATACATGTAACCTAAAGGTAGTTTTATATCAGTTTATTACTTTTGTATACATAGTACCATTATAAAGATAGTACAGTACTGTAATCAGTAATGTAATATTTATAGGTCATTATACAGCTTATACATGTAACCTAAAGGTAGTTTTATATCAGTTTATTACTTGTGTACACATAGTACCATGATAAAGATAGTACAGTACTGTAATCAGTAAGGTAATATTTATATGTCATTATACAGCTTATACATGTAACCTAAAGGTAGTTTTATATCAGTTTATTACTTTTGTATACATAGTACCATGATAAAGATAGTACAGTACTGTAATCAGTAAGGTACTATGTATATGTCCTTATAAAGCTTATACATGTAACCTAAAGGTAGTTTTATATCAGTTTATTACTTTTGTATACATAGTACCAATATAAAGATAGTACAGTACTGTAATCAGACAGGTAATATTTATATGTCATTATACTGCTTATAAATGTAACCTAAATGTAGTTTTATATCAGTTTATTACTTTTATATACATAGTACCATGATAAAGATAGTACACTACTGTAATCAGTAAGGTAATATTTATATGTCATTATACAGCTTATACATATAACCTAAAGGTAGTTTTATATCAGTTTATTACTTTTGTATACATAGTACCATGATAAAGATAGTGCAGTACTGTAATCAGACAGGTAATATTTATATGTCATTTTACAGCTTATACATGTAACCTAAAGGTAGTTTTATATCAGTTTATTACTTTTGTATACATAGTACCATGATAAAGATAGTACAGTACTGTAATCAGTAAGGTAATATGTATATGTCATTTATACAGCGTATACATGTAACCTAAAGGTAGTTTTATATCAGTTTATTACTTTTGTATACATAGTACCATGATAAAGATAGTACAGTACTATAATCAGTAAGGTAATATTTATATGTCATTATACAGCTTATACATGTAACCTAAAGGTAGTTTTATATCAGTTGTATTACTTTTGTATACATAGTACCATGATAAAGATAGTACAGTACTGTAATCAGTAGGTAATATTTATATGTCATTATACAGCTTATACATGTAACTTAAAGGTAGTTTTATATCAGTTTATTACTTTTGTATACATAGTACCATGATAAAGATAGTGCAGTACTGTAATCAGACAGGTAATATTTATATGTCATTTTACAGCTTATACATGTAACCTAAAGGTAGTTTTATATCAGTTTATTACTTTTGTATACATAGTACCATGATAAAGATTGTACAGTACTGTAATCAGTAAGGTAATATTTATATGTCATTATACAGCGTATACATGTAACCTAAAGGTAGTTTTATATCAGTTTATTACTTTTGTATACATAGTACCATGATAAAGATAGTACAGTACTATAATCAGTAAGGTAATATTTATATGTCATTATACAGCTTATACATGTAACCTAAAGGTAGTTTTATATCAGTTGTATTACTTTTGTATACATAGTACCATGATAAAGATAGTACAGTACTGTAATCAGTAGGTAATATTTATATGTCATTATACAGCTTATACATGAAACCTAAAGGTAGTTTTATATCAGTTTATTACTCTGTATACATAGTACCATGATAAAGATAGTACAGTACTGTAATCAGTAGGTAATATTTATATGTCATTATACAGCTTATACATGTAACTTAAAGGTAGTTTTATATCAGTTTATTACTTTTGTATACATAGTACCATCAGATAGGTAATAGTTATTGAATATATAGACTATGCGTTTGCATAACCAAAGCAAAGATACAGGCGGAGAGAATTGTGACTTACTTGAAGGGAAATTATTTTATTTAAAAAATATTATATGACAAAATGTAAATTTGGGAATAATTCTGGATTTTGGAAATTGGGGATTTGTACCTGTAGTTTTTTTTTATAATCTACCATATATTGTGTAGGGATTGGTATCAGACACACAGCATAGCCAGTATGACTATTGAGATGAACCTCCAGTTTAGATGCGCTCAGTAAAGTTCTGGCTAAATGCCTGTAGCTGAGTGTAGACTTTCACGTCTTAGAGCTCCCAGAATACAACGCATTTAAGCCTCTCTGCCTTTTTTAAGCATGATGCTTCTTAATATGACTAGGCTTCAATCCGACAAGGGACTTTCTCACCTGGTCCGCCTGCGGGCCCAAAGAACGGAGGGGATTCTGTCTCTGTCAACACCCATCTCTAAAGATACCGCCTACCAAAGACATGGTCACGGACCACCAAAGACAAGTTTCTATAAGACCGGATGCGGAGCAACGGTTTAAAGTGGATATTGCCATCCTAGGTTTACCCCACTAAGCAGCTGCTTAGCCAAGTTTTTTGCCGGACGCTACCAAACAGGAGGTATTCTCCAACACTTCCCAGCATTTATCAGATAAGGGATCACTTGACCTGGTCTGCCTGCAGGCCCTAAGAACGGAGGGGTTTCTGTCTCTGCTTATACCCATCTTTAAAGATGCCGCTTTCCAGAGACAAGATCACGGACCGCCAAAGACAAGATCTCTAGGACTGACTGCAGAGTAACAGTTCAGAGTGGATTTCACCTGCCAAGCTTTATCCCACAAAGAAGCAGCTTTTCAAAGATGCGGTCACTGACCGCCAGGTATTATTTGCCAAATCGGCTCAACTGAGGACTTCCACAACGTAGGGGATTCTTTCTGCCGACACATATTACCAAGGTAACCACTAAGCACTAATACCGGTCACAGACCCATAAGAACATACTTGTTCTTACAGAGGACCTAAAAGACCAACTACTGCCAGAGACGCTAAAGTACTAACAGCTTGGATCACAAAGGCAATAATATCTATCCGATATCAATCAGCAAACAAAGTACGGCAAAAGTGAGTAACGGACAGGTGTACGCATTTAGAGACATACTCCTGATAGACTTATACATAAATACAAAGATAATATTTAGTTCCTGCTATTTCCTCACTAGAGACTATACGCTCAACTATTCCCTCGGGCTATCGCCATTAGTCACTTTCTACACAACTGTTTGCCGCATTTTCTTTGTTTTGTATATATAATATATATATAATTTTAGTCTGTATCATATTGTTTCTTACTTTATATTTTTTATCTGAATACAGCAATTTCATATTTGTAGCACTATTTTTTGGAATGGCCATATCCGCAACCTAAATATGCTTTTTTAAAACTAACCACTAATTTCATGTTTTTACCTATGTGTTTATACTAATAAATTCTGAGATTGAGTTTGATCATTTGAATTTTATTAGCCGAATTTCATTCATTGTATTTTGCATTTTTATTCCAAGATAAATACTTTACCCACCTTCACCACTTAGGCAAATATAATTTGTCTCTTTCTCTAAAACTAGGGATTTTTTGGAATAGCTATTTTAGCGCTCCATTTTTTAACGTTTTTGTAACAATGCTAGGCTGACCATATTGCCGCTTTAAGAAGGAACACATATGAAAAATACATATGTCAGGGTTCTTATACAAATCATTTCTTAAAACAGCCCTGACATATGTATTTTTCATATGTTCCCCTTTTTAAAGCGGCAATATGGTCAGCCTAAACAATGCTGATGTCACTGAATCATTTAAAAAGAAACAATGAATGCTAAATACATGTCATGCACCTGCTTCTAATTATGGATGCCGCCATATTGAAACCAAGGTTACAGTTCAGCTATCTGAGAGTTGCTGCACAAGTGCAAACACATCAGCACTGAAATGTAGTGCCGATGTGTTTGCACATGTGCAGAAAGGTATTTCCTTCCCCCACTTCTAACTATCGACCGGTCTCATTACTTCCATTTGCTTCAAAATTATTGGAACGACTGGTCTATAATCGGCTAACTCAATTTCTCACAACTCCTTACTTGGTCCACTACAATCTGGTTTCCGCCCTAAACACTCAACAGAAACCGCTCTTACTAAAGTAACAAATTACCTTTTATCAGCTAAAGCAAAGGGCCACTACTCCTTACTAATTCTTCTTGACCTGTCCGCTGCTTTTGACACAGTTGACCATCCTCTCCTTCTTAAAATCCTACATTAATTTGGCATCCGAGACACAGCCCTCTCCTGGTTTGCCTCATATCTCTCAAACTGCTCGTTTTCAGTTTTCTTTAACAACATATCTTCTAATCCTTTTCCTCTCTCAGTTGGAGTACCGCAAAGCTCTGTCTTGGGTCCATTGCTTTTCTCTCTCTATACATCCTCCCTTGGAAAACTTATAGCCTCCTTTGGCTTCCAGTACATCTTATATGCTGATGATACCCAAATCTATCTCTCCTCTCCTGAGATCTCTCCCTCTTTACTCAAACAGATTTTCAACTGCCTCTCTGCAATTTCCTCTTGGATGTCTTCACACTATCTGCAACTCAATCTGTCCAAAACTGTGCTGCTTCTTATTCCCCCCTCTTCAAGACATCCAACACCTGACATTTCTCTCACGGTCAGAGACTCTAATCTCAACACCTCAACCCAGGTCCGTTGTCTTAAGGTCACACTTGACTCAGAACTCACATTCAACCCACATATACAAGTGCTTACCAAATCCTGCAGTTCATACCTACGCAACATTTCCAGAATTCGTCCCTTCCTTACTCAAAAAACTACAAAAATACTAATTAATTCCCTCATTCTGTCACTCATTAATTATTGCAATCTACTTCTAAACGGCCTTTGAAAACACTGCCTATCCTCCCTCCAATCTATTATGAATGCTTCAGCTAGACTCATCCAGCGAAGTCGCCAATCTACATCAGCTGCTTCACTCTGCCAGTCTCTACACTGGCTCCCCATACACTCCAGAATACAATTTAAAGTATTAACCCTAACTTACAAAGCATTCAACAGTCTAACGCCCAAATACATTTCCTCTCACATCTTCAAATATTCCCCATCCCGTCCTCTACTATCAACCTCTGACCTACGTCTCTCTACTCTCTACATCCTACTCCCATCTCCAAGACTTCTCACGTGCTGCTCCTGTCCACTGGAACTCTCTACCCCGCTCCATAAGACTGTCTCCAACTTTGTATAGCTTTAGACGCTCCTTGAAAACCCACCTATTCAGAGAGGCTTACCATCTCTCCTCCATCCCTCATCCGAACCAAAATAACTCTTGAACTGCCTGACTCACTGCTGCAACTACAATCCATGTAACAAGCTACCCCAAATCTTATGTCTCTGCACCCATAACCTGTAGACTGTGAGCTCTCCGGAGCAGGGCCCTCTTCCTCCTGCACTAGATTTGTTTAGTAAGTATTTTATCACAAACCCTTGTCATTGTATACCCCTATCTATGTACCCAGCGCTATGGAATTTTGTGGCGTTATACAAATAAATGATAATAATAATAATAATAATAATAATAATAATAACTAAATTTCAATAAGGCGGCACCCATGAGGTGAAGAATAACCTCAGTACTGTGCTTTCTTACAAGAACTAACTTAGTGGTCGTTAAACACTAAATAGACTTTATAAGCAAAGTGTGAGCTGCAGAGCAGAATGGACAAGTTGTTTTACCTCCCACTTGAATCCCGAGTCACGCAATGATGCCTTCCCAGGAGGAATCCATGGAACCCTGGTCTTTACTTTGGCACTGCGGCGCAGGTTTCCAGTGTCCCCTTTCATTTTGCTCTTGGTTCCTTTATGCTAAAAACAAAGAAGAGGACAAAACACAAGATAATAAAACATAAATTATGCTTACCTGATAATTTCATTTTCTTCCATGGGAAAGAGTCCACAGCCGCATTCATTAGTTGTGGGAAATAAGAACCTGGCCACCAGGAGGAGGCAAAGACACACCAGCCAAAGGCTTAAATACTCCTCCCACTTCCCCTATCCCCCAGTCATTCTGCCGAGGAACAAGGAACAGTGGAAGAAATATCAAGGTGAAAGGGTGCCAGAAGACTCTACACCTCAAAAAAATGGGCGGGGGGCTGTGGACTCTTTCCCACGGAAGAAAATGAAATTATCAGGTAAGCATAATTTATGTTTTCCTTCCTAATGGGAAAGAGTCCACAGCCGCATTCATTACTTATAAGAAAATTATACCCAAGCCAAAGAGGACACTGAATGCCAGAACGGGAGGGTAAGAGGCAGCCCAATCAGAGGGCACCAGAACTGAACCACATCCCATAAAGAAAAATGGCCCCAAGGACACAAACGACAGTCCCAAGCCTGGCTAAAAAACACACGCAACGCAACCGAGCCAACAGGACTCGAAGCACACTATCGCCAAAAGGCAGATCCCAGACATATGCCCCCATAAAGGGGCCCCGACCAACAGCTCCCCAAAAGAAGAAGTAAGGTAGAGGGATAACTAACCAGAACTCTGTCTTCCAAAACGGGACTAAGGCGGAGAACGAAAAGTATCTCAAGAAACAGAAAAAATGGCGGCTAAGCAGTACGCCATAGTGCAAGTCACAGAACAAAAGGAAAAAAAAAACCTTGTCCAGCTCCCCAGCTGGAGGGAACCAAGGAGTTAGCCGCAAACTGTAAAAGAGATAGAGGCGCCTCCAGACGAAAACCCAGCAGCCCGGGATAAAAGGAACCAGCAAAACTAAGTTATTAGGCAAAATACCCCTCCATGGAGGAGGGAAAATTCAGAGGATCCAAACCCCCCCCGAGAGCTCAGAGAGCACCTCAACAGGGACCCATTGCATCCAAAAGAAAACAGAGGCATCTGACAAGTCGAAAGATGACCAAAACAACAGCTTAGGATCCTGAGATAAACAGGGACGTCCTCCACCACTTCAGAACTGCCGCAGCGAGGACCGCCCACACACGTAAAGACCAACCTGTCAACAACAGGAAAAGTCCAGGGACAGAGTCCCACTCCCCCTTGAACGAGAGGGAAAAAAAACACCAGCCACATCGAAAGAATGTGACCAGAAACACGGGCAGAGTCCCACCAGAAGAGGAACACCGGACCCAGAAGCCAATTCCCAAGGGTATCCCCATCCCTGAACCATGGACTAACTAGGAAAACACCCACAGAGAGACAAAAGTCCCCCAAGGGAAGACTGAGGACAAGGGAACCTTGCCCACCAGACACAAAACACGACACAAGAGTCAAAACGACCCAAAACGAACCAGCCCCCAAAGGGAGCAGAGACTATCCGAGGAGCAATCTCTGGGCCCCACAACTGATGCTGTTGTGTAAGCTATGAGGACAGAGCGACCCTTACCAAGGCACTCCACAGGAATGCTGATTCAAAGTCAGACACTCCTCACCCGAGGAAGAAACCCGAAAAAAATGGGAATTCTAGAAAACCCAGAGAAAAAGGACCGCGAAAAACACAGAACCGATCTCAAGGTGATAGAACCCTCAACACAGAGTCAAACTCCACAACATTTAGAAATTAGGGTCCCACGTCAGCCCCCGACCCAAAGAGGGTGGAATAGAATTCTGGAAAACAACAGAACCAGAACCGAGTTCCTGTCAGAGGAGACCTCCAGCAACAGCGTAGAGGCGAACCAGCCCCCCGCGTAGCAAGCCACAGGCTAGCCACCCAACAGCACAGCTGCCGTATCACAGAGAATGCAGAAACACGTTATCTCTCGCAAACCATCAAGCGCCCCACCGCTAATCCACAAAGGGATCCGTTAAAAGCGGAACAAAACGTGGTCCAGAGACCTGAGGAGCCTAAACCCCTCAAAAGGCAGCAAGATACAAGACCAAGGCCCAAAATCGCCCTAGCGGAGAAGGCCCTGCCCCCTATCAGGAGAGGCAGAAGCGACGTGGCGGAAAAACCACTGACACAAGCCCCGGGAATAAATTGGCACGCCCAATCTCTCTAGGTATTCGGACCTGAAAGTCCACGATGTAGATGTATAGCGTAGTTTGTGAAAACAAACAATATAACAATAAAACAAACACTCAAGGTCCCGCCAGGCGCAACATGCGTCACTGACAACTTAACATGACTAAGGGCCTATAGCAGGCCTGAAACGTTGTATTTTTTTGCTTAGACCCAAGAATATGAGACAACAAAGGTCTTTTAAATTACTGGTGGCTGGAACAATCTTTTGTCTATTTGAACTTAACAAGGTGCACACAAAACTCCGGACCTAACAAGTCTGTAAACAACTTCCATGGAAGCAATAACAGTCAAGTGCATCCCAGAAATTCCCGAAGGAATAATGAAATAAAAAATATCCTAACCGGATGAAAGAAAATAAGGCAGCCCGAAGGCATCTGCCAAAATACAAAATCTGGGAAAAATCATGAGCGACCGACAGAAGATGATCCACACCCCTAGTCTAGCTCGAAGCACCATTTGAGGACTGCACATTCCCCGACTGATTAAGGAGAGGATCCCCCAATAAGTCGAAAAGATGACGGAGTAAGACGCACAGCCGCACGATTTGATAACGAAAGGTGCAACATGGAGGAATATTCACCCCCAGGGGAAGCTGCATAGACCCACCCGAAGCCTGAACACCCCGGATAGTTGGGCAGAAACTCAACCGCGCAGAAACCTCTGGGTCCTGCAGGCGAACCTGCTCCATTAAGACATTGAAGCGGAACTGACCTGCCATCTCCAGGGGAAACCCGCAAATGTAGTGGAAGGGTGCTGTTGGGAATCCGCTGATTGAGGGACAGAGTCCCCCGAAGCTGATGGCTCTGTAGGCCCCTGGTTCCCCGAGCCCGAGGAACCAGGTGCTCTAAGGAGGCAAAAGAGACAGGACTGATAGACCTGCGACAGTGGGGCTGAAGCACATTCCTCACAAGAGGAAGAATCGGAATCAGAAACTACAACAGTCTCAGCTTCAGAATCCCCCATGGCTAAAACCAAAGAGAAAAATAGGACTCTATAAAAAATGAACGGCACCTGACACCCCCAATGGCTGGGGCACGCACCACCTCCTATGACCAGATCCAAACGAAACAGACTGTCTTCGTCGCTACACGGTCAGGAATGCGGAAGCGTAAAACCCAGAGTAACAACGCCCGGCCATAAGGTTAACCGTACAGTCCCAAAAAAGCGCGCCAGAAAAAGGCTGCAATTAGTCCCCACCAAATCCATCAAGCAATTCTCCTGAATTGTGAGATGTCTCAGACCCAGAGCCAATACCCACTACACAAGCAGAGTGATCACATAAGAAACATGATTAAAAAACCCCTCCCTGTTCACAAAACCCCCTAAGGAAGGAATTATACCATGATTCACAGATCCGTACAGAGGAGCCTCACTTAGACCCATACCTATCTGTCACATAACAACATAACATTCATATTGATAAAATGAAATGATCTTACCAGAATCTACGCCGTGGAACAGAAACATGGCCCTTCAAGTGTGACGGATAGTAGCGTCGCCTCCGCCATGGACTTGAGAGAAGACAGCAGGTAGCGAAGCGAAGGGTTGTCAACGCCAAGTGCTAGAGGAGCTGTTAATACGAGTCGGGATGGTGTTGCAGAGAGAACTCCCACTGCTCTAACTCTAACATTTGCCCAGGCCCTCACTGAGAGACTAACAGGACTACTTAAAACTCCTGTCCCTTTGCGAAGAGTAATACCCTCCATAAGAGACACACTTTTTTAAGAAAAAAAAAATAAAATTACTGTTTTTGTTAAAACGTTAAACTTCTGACACTTCTCTGCCAACCTCCTGGGACGAAAGGCAAAGAATGACTGGGAGATAGGGGAAGTGGAAGGAGTATTTAAGCCTTTGACTGGGTTGTTTTTGCCTCCTCCTGGTGGCCATGTTCTTTTTTCCCAAAAGTAATGAATGCAGCTGCGGACTCTTTCCAATTAGGAAGAAAAAAGCCCAGTGCAGCAGAATTATAAATAAATGGGGCATCTGGTAGAATGGCGGCTAGTAATCCAAATAACAGAGAAAAAAAAAGACTAGGTGCCAATCAGATGGGCAAGAGAAGCCAATCACAGATGACCTACCAGCATTTTGGAGGATATTTTTGGGCTCTTCTTGATGTGCACATGAACCGGTGTACTTTCATCTACATGAACATGTAGCGGTGGTGTAGGAGAGCGGTTTTTCATGGTTCGCTTCTGCTGTTGGACACACAAAACAACAGACTAATTAGTCGAGAAAGCATATTATTTAGTTCTGTCAATAAAATTTATTACAGTTTATTTTTTTCATTCCAACACTTTGGTTTGTCAGTCTGTAATTTCTCTGCTTTTCTCAGTCTCGGTATACTCTAAAGCTCTCTCCTCTAGTGAGATTACCCGATAAGTTTTAGCACTACTGTGATTTTACCCTGAGAGCCGTTTATCTCACTGTGCAGGAGAGACCTCTCTGCACACGTGTATGTGTGGTGTGTCTCTCTCTCTGCACACGTGTATGTGTGGTGTGTCTCTCTCTCTGCACACGTGTATGTGTGGTGTGTCTCTCTCTCTGCACACGTGTATGTGTGGTGTGTCTCTCTCTCTGCACACGTGTATGTGTGGTGTGTCTCTCTCCATCTCTGCACAC
Organism: Bombina bombina; assembly: GCF_027579735.1. Taxonomy (NCBI): domain Eukaryota; kingdom Metazoa; phylum Chordata; class Amphibia; order Anura; family Bombinatoridae; genus Bombina; species Bombina bombina. Next base: position 120,159,824 of record NC_069510.1, read on the forward strand.
GTGTATGTGTGGTGTGTCTCTCTCCATCTCTGCACACGTGTATGTGTGGTGTGTCTCTCTCCATCTCTGCACACGTGTATGTGTGGTGTGTCTCTCTATCTCTGCACGCGTGTATGTGTGGTGTGTCTCTCTATCTCTGCACACGTGTATGTGTGGTGTGCCTCTCTATCTCTGCACACGTGTATGTGTGGTGTGCCTCTCTATCTCTGCACACGTGTATGTGTGGTGTGTCTCTCTATCTCTGCACACGTGTATGTGTGGTGTGTCTCTCTCTCTCTGCACACGTGTATGTGTGGTGTGTCTCTCTCTCCATCTCTGCACACGTGTATGTGTGGTGTGTCTCTCTCTCTCTCTGCACACGTGTATGTGTGGTGTGTCTCTCTCTCCATCTCTGCACACGTGTATGTGTGGTGTGTCTCTCTCTCCATCTCTGCACACGTGTATGTGTGGTGTGTCTCTCTCTCCATCTCTGCACACGTGTATGTGTGGTGTGTCTCTCTCTCCATCTCTGCACACGTGTATGTGTGGTGTGTCTCTCTCTCTCTCTGCACACGTGTATGTGTGGTGTGTCTCTCTCTCTCTGCACACGTGTATGTGTGGTGTGTCTCTCTCTCTCTGCACACGTGTATGTGTGGTGTGTCTCTCTCTCTCTGCACACGTGTATGTGTGGTGTGTCTCTCTCTCTCTGCACACGTGTATGTGTGGTGTGTCTCTCTCTGCACACGTGTATGTGTGGTGTGTCTCTCTCTCTCTGCACACGTGTATGTGTGGTGTGTCTCTCTCTCTCTGCACACGTGTATGTGTGGTGTGTCTCTCTCTCTCTGCACACGTGTATGTGTGGTGTGTCTCTCTCTCTCTGCACACGTGTATGTGTGGTGTGTCTCTCTCTCTCTGCACACGTGTATGTGTGGTGTGTCTCTCTCTCTCTGCACACGTGTATGTGTGGTGTGTCTCTCTCTCTCTGCACACGTGTATGTGTGGTGTGTCTCTCTCTCTCTGCACACGTGTATGTGTGGTGTGTCTCTCTCTCTCTCTGCACACGTGTATGTGTGGTGTGTCTCTCTCTCTCTCTGCACACGTGTATGTGTGGTGTGTCTCTCTCTCTCTCTGCACACGTGTATGTGTGGTGTGTCTCTCTCTCTCTGCACACGTGTATGTATGGTGTGTCTCTCTCTCTCTGCACACGTGTATGTATGGTGTGTCTCTCTCTCTCTGCACACGTGTATGTGTGGTGTGTCTATCCCTCCGTCTCTGCACACGTGTATGTGTGGTGTGTCTCTCTCCATCTCTGCACACGTGTATGTGTGGTGTGTCTCTCTCTCCATCTCTGCACACGTGTATGTGTGGTGTGTCTCTCTCCCCGTCTCTGCACACGTGTATGTGTGGTGTGTCTATCCCTCCGTCTCTGCACACGTGTATGTGTGGTGTGTCTCTCTCTCCATCTCTGCACACGTGTATGTGTGGTGTGTCTCTCTCCATCTCTGCACACGTGTATGTGTGGTGTGTCTCTCTCCATCTCTGCACACGTGTATGTGTGGTGTGTCTCTCTCTCCATCTCTGCACACGTGTATGTGTGGTGTGTCTCTCTCTCCATCTCTGCACACGTGTATGTGTGGTGTGTCTATCCCTCCATCTCTGCACACGTGTATGTGTGGTGTGTCTCTCTCTCCATCTCTGCACACGTGTATGTGTGGTGTGTCTCTCTCCATCTCTGCACACGTGTATGTGTGGTGTGTCTATCCCTCCGTCTCTGCACACGTCTATGTGTGGTGTATCTATCCCTCCGTCTCTGCACACATGTATGTGTGGTGTGTCTCTCTCTCCGTCTCTGCACACGTGTATGTGTGGTGTATCTATCCCTCCGTCTCTGCACACGTCTATGTGTGGTGTATCTATCCCTCCGTCTCTGCACACGTCTATGTGTGGTGTATCTATCCCTCCGTCTCTGCACACATGTATGTGTGGTGTGTCTCTCTCTCCGTCTCTGCACACGTGTATGTGTGGTGTATCTATCCCTCCGTCTCTGCACACGTCTATGTGTGGTGTATCTATCCCTCCGTCTCTGCACACGTGTATGTGTGGTGTATCTATCCCTCCGTCTCTGCACACGTGTATGTGTGGTGTATCTATCCCTCCGTCTCTGCACACGTGTATGTGTGGTGTGTCTATCCCTCCGTCTCTGCACACGTGTATGTGTGGTGTGTCTATCCCTCCGTCTCTGCACACGTGTATGTGTGGTGTATCTATCCCTCCGTCTCTGCACACGTGTATGTGTGGTGTATCTATCCCTCCGTCTCTGCACACGTGTATGTGTGGTGTATCTATCCCTCCATCTCTGCACACGTGTATGTGTGGTGTATCTATCCCTCCGTCTCTGCACACGTGTATGTGTGGTGTATCTATCCCTCCGTCTCTGCACACGTGTATGTGTGGTGTATCTATCCCTCCGTCTCTGCACACGTGTATGTGTGGTGTATCTATCCCTCCGTCTCTGCACACGTGTATGTGTGGTGTATCTATCCCTCCGTCTCTGCACACGTGTATGTGTGGTGTATCTATCCCTCCGTCTCTGCACACGTGTATGTGTGGTGTATCTATCCCTCCGTCTCTGCACACGTGTATGTGTGGTGTATCTATCCCTCCGTCTCTGCACACGTGTATGTGTGGTGTATCTATCCCTCCGTCTCTGCACACGTGTATGTGTGGTGTATCTATCCCTCCGTCTCTGCACACGTGTATGTGTGGTGTATCTATCCCTCCGTCTCTGCACACGTGTATGTGTGGTGTATCTATCCCTCCGTCTCTGCACACGTGTATGTGTTCTCTGCACACGTGTATGTGTGGTGTGCCTATCCCTCCGTCTCTGCACACGTGTATGTGTGGTGTGTCTATCCCTCCGTCTCTGCACACGTGTATGTGTGGTGTGTCTCTCTCTCCATCTCTGCACACGTGTATGTGTGGTGTGCCTATCCCTCCGTCTCTGCACACGTGTATGTGTGGTGTGCCTATCCCTCCGTCTCTGCACACGTGTATGTGTGATGTGTCTATCCCTCCGTCTCTGCACACGTCTATGTGTGGTGTATCTATCCCTCCGTCTCTGCACACGTGTATGTGTGGTGTATCTATCCCTCCGTCTCTGCACACGTGTATGTGTGGTGTACCTATCCCTCTGTCTCTGCACACGTGTATGTGTGGTGTGTCTATCCCTCCGTCTCTGCACACGTGTATGTGTGGTGTGTCTCTCTCTCCATCTCTGCACACGTGTATGTGTGGTGTGCCTATCCCTCCGTCTCTGCACACGTGTATGTGTGGTGTGCCTATCCCTCCGTCTCTGCACACGTGTATGTGTGGTGTGCCTATCCCTCCGTCTCTGCACACGTGTATGTGTGGTGTGCCTATCCCTCCGTCTCTGCACACGTGTATGTGTGGTGTGTCTATCCCTCCGTCTCTGCACACGTGTATGTGTGGTGTATCTATCCCTCCGTCTCTGCACATGTCTATGTGGGGTGTGTCTCGCTCTCTATTTCTGCACAGCATGTTAATGGCATCAGATCACGTTTTTCAATGTTTATCAGCAGAACTTACTACGTTGTTTCAGTGAAATAGGGCCTGTGTCAGTCCTGCGACAAACGTAGCCACCAATCAGCAAACGCTACCCAAGGTGCTGAACAAAAAATGGGCCGGCTCCTAAGCTTACATTCATCCTTTTCAAATAAAGATAACAAGAGAATGAAGAAAAATTGAAAATAGGAGTAAATTTGAAAGTTTCTTAAAATTGCTGCTCTATCTGAATCATGAAAAAAAATGGGTTTCATATCCCTTTAAAGACAGATTTATCAGGCAACTTTTCACTATTTAAATTCAACAAAAATAGGACTTGGTAAACCAGGCAAGAGATTATTAACAAGTAACCCACACATATTCTGTATCTAACACTGGCTTTGTGCATGCATGAACATACTGCTATACTGGATGTGATTAGCAATATGACCAGATACAAACGCTACCTGCCAATCAATTCAAGTTTAAAACGTTATAAGCACTTTACACTAATACAAGTTATCCTAATCAATAACAAACACACCAGCTTTGTACCCATAATACCCAGAGTGAGACACTGTACCCATAATACCCAGAGTGAGACCCTGTACCCATAATACCCAGAGTGAGACCCTGTACCCATAATACCCAGAGTGAGACCCTGTACCCATAATACCCAGAGTGAGACCCTGTACCCATAATACCCAGAGTGAGACCCTGTACCCATAATACCCAGAGTGAGACCCTGTACCCATAGTACCCAGAGTGAGACCCTGTACCCATAGTACCCAGAGTGAGACCCTGTACCCATAGTACCCAGAGTGAGACCCTGTACCCATAATACACAGAGTGAGACCCTGTACCCATAGTACCCAGAGTGAGACCCTGTACCCATAGTACCCAGAGTGAGACACTGTACCCATAATACCCAGAGTGAGACCCTGTACCCATAATACCCAGAGTGAGACCCTGTACCCATTATACCCAGAGTGAGACCATGTACCCATAATACCCAGAGTGAGACCCTGTACCCATAATACCCAGAGTGAGACCCTGTACCCATTATACCCAGAGTGAGACCCTGTACCCATTATACCCAGAGTGAGACCCTGTACCCATTATACCCAGAGTGAGACACTGTACCCATTATACCCAGAGTGAGACACTGTACCCTTAGTACCCAGAGTGAGACACTGTACCCATAATACCCAGAGTGAGACACTGTACCCATAATACCCAGAGTGAGTCCCTGTACCCATAATACCCAGAGTGAGACCCTGTACCCATAATACCCAGAGTGAGACCCTGTACCCATAATACCCAGAGTGAGACCATGTACCCATAATACCCAGAGTGAGACCCTGTACCCATAATACCCAGAATGAGACCCTGTACCCATAATACCCAGAGTGAGACCCTGTACCCATAATACCCAGAGTGAGACCCTGTACCCATAATACCCAGAGTGAGACCCTGTACCCATAATACCCAGAGTGAGACCCTGTACCCATTATACCCAGAGTGAGACCCTGTACCCATTATACCCAGAGTGAGACACTGTACCCATTATACCCAGAGTGAGACACTGTACCCTTAGTACCCAGAGTGAGACACTGTACCCATAATACCCAGAGTGAGTCCCTGTACCCATAATACCCAGAGTGAGTCCCTGTACCCATAATACCCAGAGTGAGACCCTGTACCCATAATACCCAGAGTGAGACCCTGTACCCATAATACCCAGAGTGAGACCCTGTACCCATAATACCCAGAGTGAGACCCTGTACCCATTATACCCAGAGTGAGACCCTGTACCCATTATACCCAGAGTGAGACACTGTACCCATTATACCCAGAGTGAGACACTGTACCCATAATACCCAGAGTGAGTCCCTGTACCCATAATACCCAGAGTGAGACCCTGTACCCATAATACCCAGAGTGAGACCCTGTACCCATAATACCCAGAGTGAGACCCTGTACCCATAATACCCAGAGTGAGACCATGTACCCATAATACCCAGAGTGAGACCCTGTACCCATAATACCCAGAATGAGACCCTGTACCCATAATACCCAGAATGAGACCCTGTACCCATAATACCCAGAGTGAGACCCTGTACCCATAATACCCAGAGTGAGACCCTGTACCCATAATACCCAGAGTGAGACCCTGTACCCATTATACCCAGAGTGAGACCCTGTACCCATTATACCCAGAGTGAGACCCTGTACCCATTATACCCAGAGTGAGACACTGTACCCATTATACCCAGAGTGAGACACTGTACCCTTAGTACCCAGAGTGAGACACTGTACCCATAATACCCAGTGAGACACTGTACCCATAATACCCAGAGTGAGACCCTGTACCCATAATACCCAGAGTGAGACCCTGTACCCATAATACCCAGAGTGAGACCCTGTACCCATAATACCCAGAGTGAGACCCTGTACCCATTATACCCAGAGTGAGACACTGTACCCATTATACCCAGAGTGAGACACTGTACCCATTATACCCAGAGTGAGACACTGTACCCATAATACCCAGAGTGAGACACTGTACCCATAATACCCAGAGTGAGTCCCTGTACCCATAATACCCAGAGTGAGACCCTGTACCCATAATACCCAGAGTGAGACCCTGTACCCATAATACCCAGAGTGAGACCCTGTACCCATAATACCCAGAGTGAGACCCTGTACCCATTATACCCAGAGTGAGACCCTGTACCCATAATACCCAGAGTGAGACCCTGTACCCATTATACCCAGAGTGAGACACTGTACCCATTATACCCAGAGTGAGACACTTTACCCATTATACCCAGAGTGAGACACTGTACCCATTATACCCAGAGTGAGACCCTGTACCCATAATACCCAGAGTGAGACCCTGTACCCATAATACCCAGAGTGAGACCCTGTACCCATAATACCCAGAGTGAGACCCTGTACCCATAATACCCAGAGTGAGACCCTGTACCCATAGTACCCAGAGTGAGACCCTGTACCCATAGCACCCAGAGTGAGACCATGTACCCATAGCACCCAGAGTGAGACCCTGTACCCATAGTACCCAGAGTGAGACCCTGTACCCATAGTACCCAGAGTGAGACCCTGTACCCATAATACCCAGAGTGAGACACTGTACCCATAATACCCAGAGTGAGACACTGTACCCATAGTGAGACCCTGTACCCATAGTACCTAGAGTGAGACCCTGTACCCATAGTACCCAGAGTAAAACACACACACACACACATACCCCAGAAGACTGAACACAAGAAGCAGCATCTCAAGTTCCTCATCTAACAGCAGAACAGCTCAAAAACGTCTACAGTAATACATCTGGTTGTTTCAAAGGTTATAAAATACACAGATAAATTAGTCAAGTGTAAAATGTAAAATAAAACAACAATGTGTGTGTTTAGCAGCTCTCTGGCATCTAAAGGGTTATATGGCTGAATAATTAAATCAAAATCTACTATAACATATGTTTGCAAATAAAACTTCTGTACAGGTTTAAACATACAACAAGTCCCCTACCTTTTATACAGAAACAGTAAATCAGTCTGTGAAATGCAGCAGAGTGCCAGTCAGTGCTGTGAGACTCAATAACTCCCAAGTGACTCTATACGCCTAGCAAACAGTTACTATGGTTACTGATGCTTTGTGCAACTGTCTAAATACCAAGCCATGTCAGCCAATAACTGCTGTACTGTACACACACCCAATCCATGCCAGCCAATAACTGCTGTACTGTACACACACCCAATCCATGCCAGCCAATAACTGCTGTACTGTACACACACCCAATCCATGTCAGCCAATAACTGCTGTACTGTACATACACCCAATCCATGTCAGCCAATAACTGCTGTACTGTACATACACCCAATCCATGCCAGCCAATAACTGCTGTACTGTACATACACCCAAGCCATGTCAGCCAATAACTGCTGTACTGTACATACACCCAAGCCATGTCAGCCAATAACTGCTGTACTGTACATACACCCAAGCCATGCCAGCCAATAACTGCTGTACTGTACATACACCCAATCCATGCCAGCCAATAACTGCTGTACTGTACATACACCCAATCCATGTCAGCCAATAACTGCTGTACTGTACATACACCCAATCCATGTCAGCCAATAACTGCTGTACTGTACATACACCCAATCCATGTCAGCCAATAACTGCTGTACTGTACATACACCCAATCCATGTCAGCCAATAACTGCTGTACTGTACATACACCCAAGCCATGCCAGCCAATAACTGCTGTACTGTACATACACCCAATCCATGTCAGCCAATAACTGCTGTACTGTACATACACCCAATCCATGTCAGCCAATAACTGCTGTACTGTACATACACTCAATCCATGTCAGCCAATAACTGCTGTACTGTACATACACTCAAGCCATGTCAGCCAATAACTGCTGTACTGTACATACACCCAATCCATGTCAGCCAATAACTGCTGTACTGTACATACACACAAGCAATGTCAGCCAATAACTGCTGTACTGTACATACACACAAGCAATGTCAGCCAATAACTGCTGTACTGTACACACACACAAGCTATGTCAGCCAATAACTGCTGAACTGTACACACACACAAGCAATGTCAGCCAATAACTGCTGTACTGTACATACACACATAAGCAATGTCAGCCAATAACTGCTGTACTGTACATACACACATAAGCAATGTCAGCCAATAACTGCTGTACTGTACACACACACATAAGCAATGTCAGCCAATAACTGCTGTACTGTACATACACCCAATCCATGTCAGCCAATAACTGCTGTACTGTACATACACCCAATCCATGTCAGCCAATAACTGCTGTACTGTACATACACCCAATCCATGTCAGCCAATAACTGCTGTACTGTACATACACCCAATCCATGTCAGCCAATAACTGCTGTACTGTACATACACCCAATCCATGTCAGCCAATAACTGCTGTACTGTACATACACCCAATCCATGCCAGCCAATAACTGCTGTACTGTACATACACCCAATCCATGTCAGCCAATAACTGCTGTACTGTACATACACCCAAGCCATGTCAGCCAATAACTGCTGTACTGTACATACACCCAATCCATGCCAGCCAATAACTGCTGTACTGTACATACACCCAAGCCATGTCAGCCAATAACTGCTGTACTGTACATACACCCAATCCATGCCAGCCAATGACTGCTGTACTGTACATACACCCAAGCCATGCCAGCCAATAACTGCTGTACTGTACATACACCCAATCCATGCCAGCCAATAACTGCTGTACTGTACATACACCCAATCCATGCCAGCCAATAACTGCTGTACTGTACATACACCCAATCCATGTCAGCCAATAACTGCTGTACTGTACACACACACAAGCTATGTCAGCCAATAACTGCTGTACTGTACACACACACAAGCTATGTCAGCCAATAACTGCTGTACTGTACATACACACATAAGCAATGTCAGCCAATAACTGCTGTACTGTACTTACACACATAAGCAATGTCAGCCAATAACTGCTGTACTGTACATACACTCAAGCCATGTCAGCCAATAACTGCTGTACTGTACACACACACACAAGCTATGTCAGCCAATAACTGCTGTACTGTACACACACACATAAGCAATGTCAGCCAATAACTGCTGTACTGTACATACACTCAAGCCATGTCAGCCAATAACTGCTGTACTGTACACACACACACAAGCTATGTCAGCCAATAACTGCTGTACTGTACTTACACACATAAGCAATGTCAGCCAATAACTGCTGTACTGTACATACACTCAAGCCATGTCAGCCAATAACTGCTGTACTGTACTTACACACATAAGCAATGTCAGCCAATAACTGCTGTACTGTACATACACTCAAGCCATGTCAGCCAATAACTGCTGTACTGTACTTACACACATAAGCAATGTCAGCCAATAACTGCTGTACTGTACATACACTCAAGCCATGTCAGCCAATAACTGCTGTACTGTACATACACCCAATCCATGCCAGCCAATAACTGCTGTACTGTACATACACCCAAGCCATGTCAGCCAATAACTGCTGTACTGTACATACACCCAATCCATGCCAGCCAATAACTGCTGTACTGTACATACACCCAAGCCATGTCAGCCAATAACTGCTGTACTGTACATACACTCAATCACATGATCAGGAGTGTAGTTTATTTATCAGGTCTTTAGTACATAGGTAAAGTACTGCTCGGGAGCTACTAGTCACATGACCAGGTGTGAAGTTTATTTATAAAGGTCTGTAGTACATAGGTAAAGTACTGCTCAGGAGATGCTAGTCCCATGATCAGGTGTGTAGTTTATTTATATGGTCTGCATTATATAAGTAAAGTACTGCTCGGGAGCTGCTAGTCACATGATCAGGTGTGAAATTTATGTATCATGTCTTTAGTACATAGTTAAAATACTGCTCAGGAGCTGCTAGTCACATGATCAGGTGTGAAGTTTATTTATAAGGTCTGTAGCACATACGTAAAGTGCAGCTTTTCAGGACTCGCTGCTCATTGGCTCGTCTGCACAAGCTCTGCAGCTCTATTGGCGGACAAGGACACGCCCCACTATTACATTATACACACACCTGACAGTAATACTGTAAAGCCGCTGCTTATACCGTTACTTCTGTCATATGTAATATAAGAAGCACAGAGCACGCTCACCTTTCCCGGGGTCACCGCGTAAAAAAACCGGCGGACACTGGCGCTCGGTCACAGCTGCTCAACTCGGTTCACGATCCGCGCGCTCCTCATTGGTGCGTTCAAACGGCTACAGCGCGTCACATCCTACTACCATGGAAACGGAGACTCAACTCATGACGAGATCACGTGACACTAGGTGCTGTGTACTTGGAGGTTTCGACACAGCAGCGGTGTTTACTTATAAAATGGCTGCACAATCTGTAACAAATGGTCATGTGATATACGTGTCATGTGACCCCCCCTATAATATGGGGGGGCGGGGTGCGCGTGTGTGCTAGTCTGCTGACAGTACTGTGTGTGTGCTAGTCTGCTAATCACTGACACTGTGTGTGTGCTAGTCTGCTAATCACTGACACTGTGTGTGTGTGTGTGTGTGTGTGTGCTAGTCGGCTAATCACTGACACTGTGTGTGTGTGTGCTAGTCGGCTAATCACTGACACTGTGTGTGTGTGTGCTAGTCGGCTAATCACTGACACTGTGTGTGTGCTAGTCGGCTAATAACTGACACTGTGTGTGTGCTAGTCTGCTAATCACTGACACACTGTGTGTGTGCTAGTCTGCTAATCACTGATACTGTGTGTTCTAGTCTGCTAATCACTGACACACTGTGTGTGTGTGCTAGTCTGCTAATCACTGACACACTGTGTGTGTGTGCTAGTCTGCTAATCACTGATACTGTGTGTTCTAGTCTGCTAATCACTGACACACTGTGTGTGTGTGCTAGTCTGCTAATCACTGATACTGTGTGTTCTAGTCTGCTAATCACTGACACACTGTGTGTGTGTGCTAGTCTGCTAATCACTGATACTGTGTGTGTGTGCTAGTCTGCTAATCACTGACACACTGTGTGTGTGTGCTAGTCTGCTAATCACTGACACACTGTGTGTGTGTGCTAGTCTGCTAATCACTGATACTGTGTGTGTGTGCTAGTCGGCTAATCACTGATACTGTGTGTGTGTGCTAGTCGGCTAATCACTGATACTGTGTGTGTGTGCTAGTCGGCTAATCACTGATACTGTGTGTTCTAGTCTGCTAATCACTGACACACTGTGTGTGTGTGCTAGTCTGCTAATCACTGATACTGTGTGTGTGTGCTAGTCGGCTAATCACTGATACTGTGTGTGTGTGCTAGTCGGCTAATCACTGATACTGTGTGTTCTAGTCTGCTAATCACTGACACACTGTGTGTGTGTGCTAGTCTGCTAATCACTGATACTGTGTGTGTGTGCTAGTCTGCTAATCACTGATACTGTGCGCGTGTGTGCTAGTCTGCTGACAGTACTGTGTGTGTGCTAGTCTGCTAATCACTGATACTGTGCGCGTGTGTGCTAGTCTGCTGACAGTACTGTGTGTGTGCTAGTCTGCTAATCACTGATACTGTGCGCGTGTGTGCTAGTCTGCTGACAGTACTGTGTGTGTGCTAGTCTGCTAATCACTGATACTGTGTGTGCTAGTCTGCTAATCACTGACACTGTGTGTGTGTGTGTGCTAGTCGGCTAATCACTGACACTGTGTGTGTGTGTGCTAGTCGGCTAATCACTGACACTGTGTGTGTGTGTGCTAGTCGGCTAATCACTGACACTGTGTGTGTGTGCTAGTCGGCTAATCACTGATACTGTGTGTGTGTGCTAGTCGGCTAATCACTGATACTGTGTGTGCTAGTCGGCTAATCACTGATACTGTGTGTGCTAGTCTGCTAATCACTGACACTGTGTGTGTGTGTGCTAGTCTGCTAATCACTGACACTGTGTGTGTGTGCTAGTCGGCTAATCACTGACACTGTGTGTGTGTGCTAGTCTGCTAATCACTGACACTGTGTGTGCTAGTCTGCTAATCACTGATACTGTGTGTGCTAGTCTGCTAATCACTGATACTGTGTGTGTGTGTGCTAGTCGGCTAATCACTGATACTGTGTGTGTGTGCTAATCGGCTAATCACTGACACTGTGTGTGTGCTAGTCTGCTAATCACTGATACTGTGTGTTCTAGTCTGCTAATCACTGACACACTGTGTGTGTGTGCTAGTCTGCTAATCACTGATACTGTGTGTGTGTGCTAGTCGGCTAATCACTGATACTGTGTGTGCTAGTCGGCTAATCACTGATACTGTGTGTGCTAGTCTGCTAATCACTGACACTGTGTGTGTGCTAGTCTGCTAATCACTGACACTGTGTGTGTGTGCTAGTCTGCTAATCACTGACACTGTGTGTGTGTGCTAGTCTGCTAATCACTGACACTGTGTGTGTGTGCTAGTCTGCTAATCACTGACACTGTGTGTGTGTGTGTGCTAGTCTGCTAATCACTGACACTGTGTGTGTGTGTGTGCTAGTCTGCTAATCACTGACACTGTGTGTGTGTGTGCTAGTCGGCTAATCACTGACACTGTGTGTGTGTGTGCTAGTCGGCTAATCACTGACACTGTGTGTGTGTGCTAGTCTGCTAATCACTGACACACTGTGTGTGTGTGTGTGCTAGTCTGCTAATCACTGACACACTGTGTGTGTGTGTGTGCTAGTCTGCTAATCACTGACACACTGTGTGTGTGTGTGCTAGTCTGCTAATCACTGACACACTGTGTGTGTGTGTGTGCTAGTCTGCTAATCACTGACACACTGTGTGTGTGTGTGCTAGTCTGCTAATCACTGACACACTGTGTGTGTGTGTGTGCTAGTCTGCTAATCACTGACACACTGTGTGTGTGTGCTAGTCTGCTAATCACTGATACTGTGTGTGTGTGCTAGTCTGCTGACAGTACTGTGTGTGTGCTAGTCTGCTAATCACTGATACTGTGCGCGTGTGTGCTAGTCTGCTGACAGTACTGTGTGTGTGCTAGTCTGCTAATCACTGATACTGTGCGCGTGTGTGCTAGTCTGCTGACAGTACTGTGTGTGTGCTAGTCTGCTAATCACTGATACTGTGTGTGCTAGTCTGCTAATCACTGACACTGTGTGTGTGTGTGTGCTAGTCGGCTAATCACTGACACTGTGTGTGTGTGTGCTAGTCGGCTAATCACTGACACTGTGTGTGTGTGTGCTAGTCGGCTAATCACTGACACTGTGTGTGTGTGCTAGTCGGCTAATCACTGATACTGTGTGTGTGTGCTAGTCGGCTAATCACTGATACTGTGTGTGTGTGCTAGTCGGCTAATCACTGATACTGTGTGTGCTAGTCGGCTAATCACTGATACTGTGTGTGCTAGTCTGCTAATCACTGACACTGTGTGTGTGTGTGCTAGTCTGCTAATCACTGACACTGTGTGTGTGTGCTAGTCGGCTAATCACTGACACTGTGTGTGTGTGCTAGTCTGCTAATCACTGACACTGTGTGTGCTAGTCTGCTAATCACTGATACTGTGTGTGTGTGTGCTAGTCTGCTAATCACTGATACTGTGTGTGTGTGTGCTAGTCGGCTAATCACTGATACTGTGTGTGTGTGCTAATCGGCTAATCACTGACACTGTGTGTGTGCTAGTCTGCTAATCACTGATACTGTGTGTGTGTGCTAGTCGGCTAATCACTGATACTGTGTGTGCTAGTCGGCTAATCACTGATACTGTGTGTGCTAGTCTGCTAATCACTGACACTGTGTGTGTGCTAGTCTGCTAATCACTGACACTGTGTGTGTGTGCTAGTCTGCTAATCACTGACACTGTGTGTGTGTGCTAGTCTGCTAATCACTGACACTGTGTGTGTGTGCTAGTCTGCTAATCACTGACACTGTGTGTGTGTGTGTGCTAGTCTGCTAATCACTGACACTGTGTGTGTGTGTGTGCTAGTCTGCTAATCACTGACACTGTGTGTGTGTGTGCTAGTCGGCTAATCACTGACACTGTGTGTGTGTGTGCTAGTCGGCTAATCACTGACACTGTGTGTGTGTGCTAGTCTGCTAATCACTGACACACTGTGTGTGTGTGTGTGCTAGTCTGCTAATCACTGACACACTGTGTGTGTGTGTGTGCTAGTCTGCTAATCACTGACACACTGTGTGTGTGTGTGCTAGTCTGCTAATCACTGACACACTGTGTGTGTGTGTGCTAGTCTGCTAATCACTGACACACTGTGTGTGTGTGTGCTAGTCTGCTAATCACTGACACACTGTGTGTGTGTGTGTGCTAGTCTGCTAATCACTGACACACTGTGTGTGTGTGCTAGTCTGCTAATCACTGACACACTGTGTGTGTGTGCTAGTCTGCTAATCACTGACACACTGTGTGTGTGTGCTAGTCTGCTAATCACTGACACACTGTGTGTGTGTGCTAGTCTGCTAATCACTGACACACTGTGTGTGTGTGTGCTAGTCTGCTAATCACTGACACACTGTGTGTGTGTGTGCTAGTCTGCTAATCACTGACACACTGTGTGTGTGTGTGCTAGTCTGCTAATCACTGACACACTGTGTGTGTGTGTGCTAGTCTGCTAATCACTGACACACTGTGTGTGTGTGTGCTAGTCTGCTAATCACTGACACACTGTGTGTGTGTGTGCTAGTCTGCTAATCACTGACACACTGTGTGTGTGTGCTAGTCTGCTAATCACTGACACACTGTGTGTGTGTGCTAGTCTGCTAATCACTGACACACTGTGTGTGTGTGTGCTAGTCTGCTAATCACTGACACTGTGTGTGTGTGTGTGTGTGTGTGTGTGCTAGTCTGCTAATCACTGACACTGTGTGTGCTAGTCTGCTAATCACTGACACTGTGTGTGTGTGCTAGTCTGCTAATCACTGACACTGTGTGTGTGTGTGTGTTAGTCTGCTAATCACTGACACTGTGTGTGTGTGCTAGTCTGCTAATCGCTGACACTGTGTGTGCTAGTCGGCTAATCGCTGACACTGTGTGTGTGCTAGTCTGCTAATCACTGACACTGTGTGTGTGCTAGTCTGCTAATCACTGACACACTGTGTGTGTGTGCTAGTCTGCTAATCACTGACACACTGTGTGTGTGTGCGCTAGTCTGCTAATCACTGACACACTGTGTGTGTGTGTGCTAGTCTGCTAATCACTGACACACTGTGTGTGTGTGCGCTAGTCTGCTAATCACTGACACACTGTGTGTGTGTGCGCTAGTCTGCTAATCACTGACACTGTGTGTGTGTGTGCTAGTCTGCTAATCACTGACACACTGTGTGTGTGTGTGCTAGTCTGCTAATCACTGACACTGTGTGTGTGCTAGTCTGCTAATCACTGACACACTGTGTGTGTGCTAGTCTGCTAATCACTGACACTGTGTGTGTGTGTGTGTGTGTGTGTGTGTGTGTGTGTGTGTGTGCTAGTCTGCTAATCACTGACACACTGTGTGTGTGCTAGTCTGCTAATCACTGACACACTGTGTGTGTGCTAGTCTGCTAATCACTGACACACTGTGTGTGTGCTAGTCTGCTAATCACTGACACACTGTGTGTGTGCTAGTCTGCTAATCACTGACACACTGTGTGTGTGCTAGTCTGCTAATCACTGACACACTGTGTGTGTGCTAGTCTGCTAATCACTGACACACTGTGTGTGTGCTAGTCTGCTAATCACTGACACACTGTGTGTGTGCTAGTCTGCTAATCACTGACACACTGTGTGTGTGCGTGCTAGTCTGCTAATCACTGACACACTGTGTGTGTGTGCTAGTCTGCTAATCACTGACACACTGTGTGTGTGCTAGTCTGCTAATCACTGACACACTGTGTGTGTGCTAGTCTGCTAATCACTGACACACTGTGTGTGTGCTAGTCTGCTAATCACTGACACACTGTGTGTGTGCTAGTCTGCTAATCACTGACACACTGTGTGTGTGCGTGCTAGTCTGCTAATCACTGACACACTGTGTGTGTGTGCTAGTCTGCTAATCACTGACACACTGTGTGTGTGTGCTAGTCTGCTAATCACTGACACACTGTGTGTGTGCTAGTCTGCTAATCACTGACACACTGTGTGTGTGTGTGCTAGTCTGCTAATCACTGACACTGTGTGTGTGCTAGTCTGCTAATCACTGACACTGTGTGTGTGTGCTAGTCTGCTAATCACTGACACTGTGTGTGTGTGTGTGTGTGTGCTAGTCTGCTAATCACTGACACACTGTGTGTGTGCTAGTCTGCTAATCACTGACACACTGTGTGTGTGTGCTAGTCTGCTAATCACTGACACACTGTGTGTGTGCTAGTCTGCTAATCACTGACACACTGTGTGTGTGCTAGTCTGCTAATCACTGACACACTGTGTGTGTGCTAGTCTGCTAATCACTGACACACTGTGTGTGTGCGTGCTAGTCTGCTAATCACTGACACACTGTGTGTGTGCGTGCTAGTCTGCTAATCACTGACACACTGTGTGTGTGCTAGTCTGCTAATCACTGACACACTGTGTGTGTGCTAGTCTGCTAATCACTGACACACTGTGTGTGTGCTAGTCTGCTAATCACTGACACACTGTGTGTGTGCGTGCTAGTCTGCTAATCACTGACACACTGTGTGTGTGTGCTAGTCTGCTAATCACTGACACACTGTGTGTGTGTGCTAGTCTGCTAATCACTGACACTGTGTGTGTGCTAGTCTGCTAATCACTGACACACTGTGTGTGTGTGCTAGTCTGCTAATCACTGACACACTGTGTGTGTGTGTGTGTGTGTGCTAGTCTGCTAATCACTGACACTGTGTGTGTGTGTGTGTGTGTGTGTGTGCTAGTCGGCTAATCACTGATACTGCATACCTCCCAACATTTCAAAATTCAAAAGGCTAGTCGGCTAATCACTGACACTGTGTGTGTGTGTGTGTGTGTGTGCGTGTGCTAGTCGGCTAATCACTGACACTGTGTGTGTGTGCTAGTCTGCTAATCACTGACACTGTGTCTGTGTGTGTGTGCTAGTCTGCTAATCACTGACACTGTGTGTGTGTGTGCTAGTCTGCTAATCACTGACACTGTGTGTGTGTGTGTGTGTGTGCTAGTCTGCTAATCACTGACACTGTGTGTGTGTGTGCTAGTCTGCTAATCACTGACACTGTGTGTGTGTGTGTGTGTGCTAGTCGGCTAATCACTGACACTGTGTGTGTGTGCTAGTCGGCTAATCACTGACACTGTGTGTGTGCTAGTCGGCTAATCACTGACACTGTGTGTGTGCTAGTCGGCTAATCACTGACACTGTGTGTGTGTGCGCTAGTCGGCTAATCACTGACACTGTGTGTGTGTGCTAGTCGGCTAATCACTGATACTGTGTGTGTGTGCTAGTCTGCTAATCACTGACACTGTGTGTGTGCTAGTCTGCTAATCACTGATACTGTGTGTGTGTGCTAGTCGGCTAATCACTGACACTGTGTGTGTGTGCTAGTCGGCTAATCACTGACACTGTGTGTGTGTGTGTGCTAGTCGGCTAATCACTGACACTGTGTGTGTGTGTGTGCTAGTCGGCTAATCACTGACACTGTGTGTGTGTGCTAGTCGGCTAATCACTGACACTGTGTGTGTGCTAGTCGGCTAATCACTGACACTGTGTGTGTGCTAGTCGGCTAATCACTGACACTGTGTGTGTGTGCGCTAGTCGGCTAATCACTGACACTGTGTGTGTGTGCTAGTCGGCTAATCACTGATACTGTGTGTGTGTGCTAGTCTGCTAATCACTGACACTGTGTGTGCTAGTCGGCTAATCACTGAAACTGTGTGTGTGTGTGCTAGTCGGCTAATCACTGACACTGTGTGTGTGTGTGTGTGCTAGTCGGCTAATCACTGACACTGTGTGTGTGTGTGTGCTAGTCGGCTAATCACTGACACTATGTGTGTGTGTGTGTGCTAGTCGGCTAATCACTGACACTATGTGTGTGTGTGTGTGCTAGTCTGCTAATCACTGACACTATGTGTGTGTGCTAGTCGGCTAATCACTGACACTGTGTGTGTGTGTGTGCTAGTCGGCTAATCACTGACACTGTGTGTGTGTGTGCTAGTCGGCTAATCACTGACACTGTGTGTGTGCTAGTCGGCTAATCACTGACACTGTGTGTGTGTGTGTGCTAGTCGGCTAATCACTGACACTGTGTGTGTGTGCTAGTCGGCTAATCACTGACACTGCGTGTGTGTGCTAGTCGGCTAATCACTGACACTGCGTGTGTGTGCTAGTCGGCTAATCACTGACACTGCGTGTGTGTGCTAGTCGGCTAATCACTGACACTGCGTGTGTGTGCTAGTCGGCTAATCACTGACACTGCGTGTGTGTGCTAGTCGGCTAATCACTGACACTGCGTGTGTGTGCTAGTCGGCTAATCACTGACACTGTGTGTGTGTGCTAGTCGGCTAATCACTGACACTGTGTGTGTGCTAGTCGGCTAATCACTGACACTGTGTGTGTGTGCTAGTCGGCTAATCACTGACACTGTGTGTGTGTGCTAGTCGGCTAATCACTGACACTGTGTGTGTGTGCTAGTCGGCTAATCACTGACACTGTGTGTGTGTGCTAGTCGGCTAATCACTGACACTGTGTGTGTGTGTGCTAGTCGGCTAATCACTGACACTGTGTGTGTGTGTGCTAGTCGGCTAATCACTGACACTGTGTGTGTGTGTGCTAGTCGGCTAATCACTGACACTGTGTGTGTGTGCTAGTCGGCTAATCACTGACACTGTGTGTGTGTGCTAGTCGGCTAATCACTGACACTGTGTGTGTGTGTGTGTGCTAGTCTGCTAACCATTGATACTGTGTGTGTGCTAGTCTGCTAATCACTGATACTGTGTGTGTGTGCTAGTCGGCTAATCACTGACACTGTGTGTGTGTGCTAGTCTGCTAATCATTGATACTGTGTGTGTGCTAGTCTGCTAATCACTGATACTGTGTGTGTGTGCTAGTCGGCTAATCACTGACACTGTGTGTGTGTGCTAGTCGGCTAATCACTGACACTGTGTGTGTGTGCTAGTCGGCTAATCACTGACACTGTGTGTGTGTGCTAGTCGGCTAATCACTGACACTGTGTGTGTGTGCTAGTCGGCTAATCACTGACACTGTGTGTGTGTGCTAGTCGGCTAATCACTGACACTGTGTGTGTGTGTGCTAGTCGGCTAATCACTGACACTGTGTGTGTGTGTGCTAGTCGGCTAATCACTGACACTGTGTGTGCTAGTCGGCTAATCACTGACACTGTGTGTGTGCTAGTCGGCTAATCACTGACACTGTGTGTGTGTGCCCTAGTCGGCTAATCACTGACACTGTGTGTGTGCTAGTCGGCTAATCACTGATACTGTGTGTGTGTGCTAGTCTGCTAATCACTGACACTGTGTGTGTGTGTGTGCTAGTCGGCTAATCACTGAAACTGTGTGTGTGTGCTAGTCGGCTAATCACTGACACTGTGTGTGTGTGTGTGTGTGTGTGTGTGTGTGCTAGTCGGCTAATCACTGACACTATGTGTGTGCTAGTCTGCTAATCACTGACACTATGTGTGTGTGTGTGCTAGTCGGCTAATCACTGACACTGTGTGTGTGTGTGTGCTAGTCGGCTAATCACTGACACTGTGTGTGTGTGTGTGCTAGTCGGCTAATCACTGACACTGTGTGTGTGTGTGTGCTAGTCGGCTAATCACTGACACTGTGTGTGTGTGTGCTAGTCGGCTAATCACTGACACTGTGTGTGTGTGCTAGTCGGCTAATCACTGACACTGTGTGTGTGTGCTAGTCGGCTAATCACTGACACTGTGTGTGTGTGCTAGTCGGCTAATCACTGATACTGTGTGTGTGTGTGTGCTAGTCACTGACATATCGTGTGCGCGTGTGTGCTAATCACTGACATATCGTGTGTGCGTGTGTGCTAATCACTGACATATTGTGTGTGTGTGTACTAATCACTGACATATTGTGTGTGTGTGTACTAATCACTGACATATTGTGTGTGTGTGTACTAATCACTGACATATTGTGTGTGTGTGTACTAATCACTGACATATTGTGTGTGTGTGTACTAATCACTGACATATCGTGTGTGTGTGTACTAATCACTGACATATTGTGTGTGTGTGTGTGTACTAATCACTGACATATCGTGTGCGCGTGTGTGCTAATCACTGACATATCGTGTGTGTGTACTAATCACTGACATATTGTGTGTGTACTAATCACTGACATATTGTGTGTGTGTGTGTACTAATCACTGACATATCGTGTGCGCTAATCACTGACATATCGTGTGTGTGTGTGTACTAATCACTGACATATCGTGTGTGTGTACTAATCACTGACATATATTGTGTGTGTGTACTAATCACTGACATATCGTGTGTGTGTGTGTACTAATCACTGACATATCGTGTGTGTGTACTAATCACTGACATATTGTGTGTGTGTACTAATCACTGACATATTGTGTGTGTGTGTGTACTAATCACTGACATATCGTGTGCGCGTGTGCTAATCACTGACATATCGTGTGCGCGTGTGCTAATCACTGACATATCGTGTGCGCGTGTGTGCTAATCACTGACATATCGTGTGTGTGTACTAATCACTGACATATTGTGTGTGTGTGTGCTAATCACTGACATATTGTGTGTGTGTGTGTGCTAATCACTGACATATTGTGTGTGTGTGTGTTAGCTAATCACTGACATATTGTGTGTGTGTGTGTGCTAATCACTGACATATTGTGTGTGTGTGTGTGCTAATCACTGACATATCGTGTGTGTGTGCTAATCACTGACATATTTTGTGTGTGTTACCACTGCATCTTCCCTGCCTATATTGTGACACTCTAGTCTAAAGGGCATAGCTGTAAGGGAAAAGGTAACCAAAATAAAATCCTGTCATTTGTAGTAGTATGATAATGTGCATCATGTTTTAACCCCTCCCTCCCCAGCTAAAATACTGGGTAGCTCTAATAGTAAGATACTTAATGCAATACAGTACTAGGGCTGTTGCCCTGTCGCTTTATCACTAATCGTACCCTGAGCCGGTCCCATTACCGGTGCACAAGGGGATGCGGCTTTATACCGGCGCACAAGGGGATGCGGCTTTATACCGGCGCACAAGGGGATGCGGCTTTATACCGGCGCACAAGGGGATGCGGCTTTATACCGGCGCACGAGCTGAGGTTAGTTTGTTACAAACCTCACAGGACTTAGCTTTATTTTCCTTTAAATGACGTATTTAGCACATTTATTTGTAGGGGACATATATGTGGTAATAACTTGCTGTAATTCCATTATTAAAGGGACAGTAAGTATGAAACAAATTGTAGCAACAATAAAATATTCCTGTAGAGCAGTGTTTTTCAACCAGTGTGCCGTGAGAGATCCTCAGGTGTGCCGCGGCAGACTGACAACAGTGTGACTTTTTTTAAAATTTTGCTTGTTTTTTTACTCCCAGTGCGGGGGTGTCCCTCTTTCAAATGTTTAAATATTGGGAGGTATGTGACAGGCTCATCTGGCAGACATCATTTACATTCATTCACAGACAATATGATTGTTTGTGAATAAATGTCAATATGTCACGTATAGTCTGTAGGAGGCATGACATCACAGCACAATATATACACAGTATGTTTGTGTGTGTATCCTCCCCCCATATAAGCAGCTATATTGCTTATTTAATCATTTGTGATGGTTACGTTTTTAACCCCCGCACAGGAGCGGAACATACATGTGACTGGCAGCTACATACCCCTGACTGTATCAGTTCTGCATAGGTAACGGGCACACTGTCCTGGTCTATTAGTATGAGCAGCACTTGTCAGTATATATTGTGCTTATACTTTCCTTTGGAGGACATATTTGAACGGACAGTCTAGTCAAAAATGAAACTTTCAGGATTCAGATAGCGCATGTCATTTTAAAACAACTAAAAATGTACTTTTATCATCAAAGTTGCTTTGTTCTCTTGGTATTCTTAGTTAAAAGCTAAATCTAGGAGGCTCATATGCAAATTTCTTAGCCCTTGAAGGCCGCCTTTTATCTGAATGCATTTTGAAACATTTTCACAACTAGAGGGCGTTGGTTCATGTGTGCCATATAGATAACATTGTGCTCATGCACATGGAGTTACCTAGGAGTCAGCACTGATTGGCTAAAATGCAAGTTTGTCAAAAGAACTGAGATAAGGGGGAAGTCTGCAGAAGCTTAGATACAAGGTAATTACAGAGGTAAGAATTATATTAATAGAACTGTGTTGGCTGTGCAAAACTAGGAAATGGGTAATAAAGGGATTATCTATCTTTTTAAACAATAACAGTTCTGGTGTAGACCGTCCCTTTAAGCAAACTGTAATATGCAGCTACTCTAGCTAAACAAGAAACATTCCTTGTGTGTGCCCTCTTCACCATGTCAGCGCTGTGCTTTGGCACCACACAAATAACCTGTGCTATTGAAATGACCAGCAGCAAGAGCTGTACTGAACATACAGGAGAGAGGGAAGCTAATAGCTCACTGCTTTATCACTAGACACGCCTCTTTAACTGTACTATACAATGATAGCTATAAGCCCTGACCCTGCACTTATTTTATTATCTGTGTTTTAATGGCACAGCCCGATTTCCTCAGAGAAGCCGCCAATACCATAATGCCACATACTATTTATCACTGCAGCAGTGAGATAATTCCAGCTGCCTGTGGCTAAATGACGGTGCAGGAGGGTAAAGAATTCACTAGAGAGCGCTCGTCATACTCATAATGAAAGTCTTTACTAATAACGGATCAGCTACAGAACGG
The DNA here is from genome assembly GCF_027579735.1 of Bombina bombina. NCBI lineage: Eukaryota > Metazoa > Chordata > Amphibia > Anura > Bombinatoridae > Bombina > Bombina bombina. The sequence goes on from NC_069510.1 coordinate 120,182,800, forward strand.
AAAATATCTCCAGATGAGCAAATATTCCTTGTACAGAGGAACAAGAACAGTGACGCTTTCATGTCCTGGACCAGTCACAAAAAGCAATAGCAGAACCAAGAACATTACATTGCAATCTAGATAAAACCACCCAGGATAGAATTCCTAAACCGTTCATTTGTTTTCATGTTATTTTGTGCATCTGAGAGTAAATGTATCCTCAGTCCTAGATAGCCCATCATGCAGCGAGTCTAAAGGAGGACAGAAAAACCGTTGTGCAGGTTAACTTGCCAGCGATTTGAACCATATTCTTTTTCTCAAGCAGTTTAACCGGCGACAGAGCCCTTCTGAACTGCTGCAGACATTCTCTGGTACCAGGGCTGAATTTTGGTGTTTGCCATCACGTCATCAAATGACTGCAAGCCTTCCATCACTCGCAGGATGCCGTACACTGCCTATAATAGGAGGGAGAACAGAACTGGCTTAGGGAAAATGTCATAGCATTAGGGCACAGTGAATCAACAGCAAATTAACCAAATCATGTCATACCCCAAAAAATAATCCTGTTATATTTGTTTTCAATATCGATCAGCGTAAAAATGCTACAACCCTACGTTTCACTCTAATAAATGGCTGTATTACATTACTGCAGTGTTGGTACAACATCAGTATTCTCTATGTATAGCGAGATGCCATATGGCTGAGGTTCATATTTGGTTCACATCCTGACAGCTCTATCTCTGCAAGCAAAATATTCAACATTATTATTTACGTCACATGTGGCAGTGACAGAGTGTGTGGTACCTAACGGCAATCTCTAATCCTAAACTTACCTCAATATTAGGATCATGGCTTATGGCCTTTTAGCACTGGGGTGTCATGTTCAGCTCCTCTATAAATGGAATTGCGATACTGGACTAATACCAAACTTATTAATGTAAGAGGCGCACTCATCTCTCTCAATAATACAGCAGAATACTGCTAGACCTGCTTATTAGCTACCGTACATAACCATGCATGTTATCCTATTGATAAACCGCACATACTACAAACTAAACATGTAGGCCTTGAGCACATCAGACGTAAGCGTCTATCTCACCAAGTCAGCAAGGTTCGGTTGTGATCCTCCCATAAACTTTCTGTGCTTCCCCACAGCCCGAACCCAGTCATTGGCGGCTTTATAGAGATCCTGGCGCACATCATCCTGCAGATTGTGCCTGAAAATGGTTAACAAAAACGTCACGTAAAGCTATTGCATCAGTAATGAAGGGCAGATCTGAAAACTATTTACAAGGACAGATACGAATCCTTTTTTACACACAGATATACAGAGTATGACAGCAGGTAATAACCAGAAGCTGTTCCATTAGGTATCTCTATTCCCTTATGAAGTGTAAGCTTAAAAAGGTACAGTTCATTTATACAAGGAGCACACAAACTATAAAAATATAAAATTTATGCTTATCTGATAAATGCATTTGTTTCATGGTGGTAAGACTGCATTCAGTGCTCAAGACCTTGCTGACTATTTTTTCAATAAAACACTTGCCATCTGAAGAAACCTCCCAACACAAACCTGCATTCTCCCAACTTCGCTCCCAGTCACCCCCTCTGCCACTCTCTGCACCCTCCTCCCAACCACTGAGAGTGAAGTGGCTTCCCTTTTGTCTTCCTCACACCTCACTACCTGCCCACTTGATCCTATTCCTTCTAATTCTAATTCCCCCTCTGTCTCCCACCCTCACATATTAAACCTATCCCTTTTTACCGGCTCATTCCCTGCCTCCATCAAACATGCAAAGTTCACCCCCATCCTCAAAAAAACCCCTCCCTAACTCCCCTGCAAACTACTGCCCCATATCACTGCTCCCGCTAGCTTCAAAATTCCTTGATAAACTAGTTTTCGATTGCCTAACCCAATTCCTGTCCTCCAACTCATTGCTCGACCCCCTGCAATCTGGTTTCCGTCCCCAACACTCAACTGAGACTGCCCTCAAAGTTACTAATGATCTCCTTTCTGCTAAAAACTAAGGCTACTACTCTATACTCATCTTACTTGACCTCTCTGCTGCTTTTGACACCGTTGACCATCCCCTTCTCCTACGGACTCTCAGCTCTCTTGGGGTCTGTGACACTGCCCTCTCCTGGATTCACTCTTATCTCTCTAACAGATCCTTCTCCGTCTCTTTTGCTGACTCCTCTCTTTTGCCTCTGTCTGTTGGAGTACCTCAAGGCTCTGTCCTGGGTCCTCTACTCATCTCTATTTACACGTCTTCACTGGGTAAACTTATCAAAGAGCTATGGCTTCAGCTATCATCTCTATGCTGATGATACCCAGATCTACCTATCCACCCCTTCACTCTCTCCTTCTGTCAATTCTCACATCAGCGACTGCTTATCTAGCATTTCCTCCTGTATGGCCTCTCACCACCTAAGAATAAACATGTCCAAGACCGAACTACTTCTAATTCTCCCCTCTAACTCTACTCCAGTTTCTAATTTTTCTATCACTGTTGGCGGCACTACTATCTCCCCATCACCCCAAGTCCGCTGCCTCAAAGTCACGCTTGACTCAAATCTGTCCTTCATTCCCTACATCCAATTGCGCTCTTCATCCTGCCGCAACCACCTATGCAATATCTCCAAAATTCGTCCGTTTCTAAGTGCTGAAACTACTAAACAGCTAATCCACTCCCTGGTAATTTCCCGACTTGACTACTGTAACAACTTACTAACCGGCCTCTCTCTCTCCCCTCCAATCCATCCTAAATGCATCTGCCAGGCTAATCCACCTCTCTCGATGTTCTGTTTCTGCTGCACCTCTCTGAGTCCCTTCACTGGCTCCCCATTCACAACAGAGTTAAATTCAAGATTCTCACCCTGACCTACAAAGCCCTCACCAATGCTGCCCCACACTACCTGTCCTCACTTAACAAATATACCCCAACCGCCCCCTAAGATCCAACAATGACCTGCTTCTTGCGTCCTCTACCATCACCTCTCATGCTAGACTACAGGACTTCTCTCGTGCGGCACCAACCCTCTGGAACGCACTTCCTCATGCTGTCAGACTTTCCCCCAACCTCTCCTCCTCTAAATGCTCCCTAAAGACCTTTTTGCTCAGGGAAGCTTATTACCCGACTTATTATCAAACTAACTTCACTTAACTAACAGTTACACTCATCTCCTCACTAATAAAATTCGCACCTTTGCGGTCCCCACCTCCTGTTTCCCATCCTCCTACCCATCTAGATTGTAAGTTCCCACGGGAATAGGGCCCTCAATTCCCCCTGTATTTTGTCTGTAAAATTTTGTCTTATCGTATTGTTTCTCCATTGTACTGTTATCCTTGTACCCATGGGCAGTGCTACGGAATCTGTTGGCACTTTATAAATAAAGAATAATAATAAAAAACAATAAATAATATAGAGTAGGAACAAAAAATGTGGGGGGAGGTTCTCTGCACGTTAAAGAAAATATTAAAGTAACTGGGTAACTATAGAAACTGAAGGGAAACAGGCATTTAGATAGGGGTAGTATATAGGTCTCCATTACAAAATGAAGCATCAGATCAACTATTGATAAAATAGCCAAAATTACAATGAAGGGCAAAGTTATAGTAGTGGGGGACTTTAATATGTCTGATGTAGACTGAGAAGTACCGGTTGCTAAATCAACTAGAGGCATATTCTGGAGTCTTATAAGGGGAATCTCTTGGGCAACTATTAAAAGGAGCTATATTAGATTTAGTACTTACAAACAGTAATATAGAAGTGTCTGTGGGTGAAAACCTAGGCTGTAATGATCATCAGTCTGTATGGTTTAGTATTCAGGTGAAGGTACTGTGCAACCATAGTAAAACAAACGTTTTAGACTTTAGAACGACTGATTTTTCTTACATGGGCAAATACCTAAATGAATCTCTAAAAGGGTATGGCACAGATTACAGGAGAACAAGAACAGTGGAAATATTTTAAAAACAAAATGCTATTCTAGATGCAATTAGACTGTAATAGACTTGTTTGCAAAAGAAAACTAAAACCAATATGGCAGTTAAGACACAGAAGAAAAAAAAACACAGTATATAAAACATTCAAACTCACTGGCTCAGAAGTGGTTAAGGAAAAGTTGGAGAACCCAACAAAAGATGACAAAGCAGTTAAAGGGACAATCTACACCGGAATTGTTAGTTTTTAAAGATAGATAATCCCTTTATTACCCATTCTCTAGTTTTGCATAACCAACACAGTTATATTAATATACTTTTTACCTCTGTGGTTATCTTGTATCTAGGCCTCTACAGACTGCCCCCTTATTTCAGTTCTTTTGACAGACTTGCATTTTAGCCAATCAGTGCTTACTCCTAGGTAACTCCAAGTGCATGAGCACAGTGTTACCTATATGACTCACATGAACTAATACACTCTAGGGGTGAAAAACTGTCAAAATGCATTCAGCTTAGAGGCGGCCTTCAAGGTCTAAGAATTAGCATATGAAGCTCCTAGGTTTAAGCTTTCAACTAAGAATACCAAGAGAACAAAGCAAAATTGGTGATAAAAGTAAATTGGAAAGTTGTTTAAAAATTACATGCCCTATCTGAAAGAAAAAAAAAAAAAAAAAGTGAAGAGGGAAACCGGTTTAGTTCTTTTTTTTTTGTTCTTCATATGATGCATCAAGAGCAACACATAACATGTAAAATTGTAGAACTATAGCTAAATGAGGCCTTTTTTGCGTTTTAAAACTTTACTTGCGACGCAACAAAAATGTTGTTGCTGTTTAACATAATTGTCAAGATTTTGTTTTCATCTTTGTGCCTGCATGTTAATAGGTTTATAGCCTCTGTAATGCTCAAAATATTAAGTACACCAGTTGTAAATTCTTTATATTGATATTTATTTGCTTTGTACAAATCTGTGAACCTCAATATAAAAAATAAAAATGGCATGCCCTATCTGAATCATGAAAGTTTATTTTGGACTAGACTGTCCCTTTAATCAGAAAAGCTAAAGCTGATGCAGAAGAAAAAATAGCACAATCTGTAAAAAAGAACTGTGACAAAACCTTCTTTAGATATATCAGTGGAAAGTAAGACTCACAGACCGATAAGAGTAGTGGAAGGAGATAAACCAATAGCAAACTGTTTAAATTATTCCCTTTGTTCAGTCTTTACAGAAGATGGTCAAGATAGTTATCCAAGGGTTCTAAGAACGTCGATCCATTATAGCTGCTCCATTTGCCGATTTATTTAATCAGTTACTGCTAACAGGAGTTGTTCCTAAAGACTGTCCCTCGTCATAAAAAAGGGTATTAGGGAAGATTATTTCTAATTATAGCCAGTCAGTTTGACCTCAATTGCAGGGAAATTAATGGAAACTCTTTTAAAGGAAAGACTGGTGTCTTTCCTTCAGACAAACAACTTGGAAAAACGAAGGACAGCATGGTTTCCCTGCTGGAAGATCATGTCAGACTAATCTAATTGATTCCTTTCATCATGTAACTAACTTAAAGGGACACTTAACACCTGCCTGCTAAAATCCTTAAATCTTGCTCATTCTAATCAATCAAAATCAAGTTAGCATGAATGTCTATGCCCACTTGTCATCTTACCCCAAATTGTTCAAAAAAAGGGTTTTCAATAACAATGGTATACCTGTGCTCTATGGGTGTATGCATGCCGCCATATTGTGACGTGCGTTACACACAGGTACACCAGTCACATGACACGCACGCATAGTGTTCTATTATGTATTTGCTGCTTACTTAGAAGGAATCACATCTGCAGCACACGCTCACTGTGATGCATACAACAGCAGCACATGTGATTCTTGCAGAGCGTGTGCTGCAGTGTTTGTGGAGATAATGTGACAACACAGCAATACATAAGTTAGTAAATGCACGGCGTCATGAACAGTGTAGCACTATACAAAACATATCTATATTAAAGCTATTTATACCGGTGTGTATTTAGTACCATGGGAAAGTAAATAACATATAGCATGATGCGACAGCGATTCTATATATTGTAACGTGATAAGGATTGTGAAAGCCAGAACTGTAAATCAGGGGGGAGGGGAGCGGACTGTCTCATGCGAGAAAAAGGCCACACAGGGATTAATTACACCAGATCCTACTGCCCTGTATATCTGTACACACTGGATTAACCCTGGTAACCCTGGTGTAAATGTTAGCCAGGAGCTCACTGCAATGTACAAGTCCCCATTCAGTGCCCGAGCTCACTTTGACTCCCAGGATTCGCGCACACATACGTCCGGCGGTGACATGATGGTTGGTGTAGTCTGAAGGGGAGCAAACGATACGAACAAGACAGGACAGAGAGGCCGGAGAGATCACACAGAGCAGTTGTAATCGGCTAAGCCGACGGTGCCTGAAAGGCCGGAGCCGGGACAAGGTTGAAAAGGAAGACGTGAACCACGCCTCCTGGTCAACAAAATTAATGTCACTCCACATACTAATGTCACTCCACAAGCCCGCTAACAAAAGGCAGCCTAGTCTGTCATAGCGGGCTTGTGGAGTGACATTAGTGTGTGGAGTGACATTAATTTTGTTGACCAGGAGGCGTGGTTCACGTCTTCCTTTTCAACCTTGTCCCGGCTCCGGCCTTTCAGGCACCGTCGGCTTAGCCGATTACAACTGCTCTGTGTGATCTCTCCGGCCTCTCTGTCCTGTCTTGTTCGTATCGTTTGCTCCCCTTCAGACTACACCAGCCATCATCATGTCACCGCCGGACGTATGTGTGCGCGAATCCTGGGAGTCAAAGTGAGCTTGGGCACTGAATGGGGACTTGTACATTGCAGTGAGCTCCTGGCTAACATTTACACCAGGGTCACCAGGGTTAATCCAGTGTGTACAGATATACAGGGCAGTAGGATCCGGTGTAATTAATCCCTGTGTGGCCTTTTTCTCGCATAAGACAGTCCGCTCCCCTCCCCCCTGATTTACAGTTCTGGCTTTCACAATCCTTATCACGTTACAATATATAGAATCGCTGTCGCATCATGCTATATGTTATTTACTTTCCCATGGTACTAAATACACACCGGTATAAATAGCTTTAATATAGATATGTTTTGTATAGTGCTACACTGTTCATGACGCCGTGTATTTACTAACTTATGTATTGCTGTGTTGTCACATTTTAAACATTATCTCCACAAACACTGCAGCACACGCTCTGCAAGAATCACATGTGCTGCTGTTGTATGCATCACAGTGAGCGTGTGCTGCAGATGTGATTCCTTCTAAGTAAGCAGCAAATACATAATAGAACACTATGCGTGCGTGTCATGTGACTGGTGTACCTGTGTGTAACGCACGTCACAATATGGCGGCATGCATACACCCATAGAGCACAGGTATACCATTGTTATTGAAAACCCTTTTTTTGAACAATTTGGGGTAAGATGACAAGTGGGCATAGACATTCATGCTAACTTGATTTTGATTGATTAGAAGGAGCAAGATTTAAGGATTTTAAGCATGTGTTTAGTGTCCCTTTAATAGACCAGGGAGGAGCCGTAGATGTTGCATATCGAGACTTTAGCAAAGCATTTGACATGGTCCCATATAAACTTATTCACAAAATGTATTGCCTTGGAGTAGATGCTAAGATTGTTAAGTGGGTAGAATGCTGGCTTAAAGATAGATGACAGAGGGTTTCAATTAATGGAGTACATTCAAATGAGGCATCCGTTACTAGTGGTGTTCCCCAAGGGTCAGTTCTTGGGCCTGTTTTGTTTAACATGTTCATAAGTGATATTGGAAAGGGGCTTTAGGGAAAGGTTTGCTGAGGATACAAAAAAATTGTAACAGAGTTGATGTTCCAGGAGGGGTTGATCAAATGAACAATATAAATGAATGATATTAAAAAACTGGGAAAATAAATGGGATCTGCAATTTAATATTACCAAGAGCAAAATTATGCATATAGGATCCAAAAAACCCAAAGGCCAATTACAGTCAGTAATGTACCATTGAGACTATAACTAAAAAGGAACAGGATTTGGGAATTATTGGTACACAATGCAGCAGTGCAGCCAGTCGAATACTTGGCTGCATTGGGAGAGGTATTAGAAGCAGAAATAGCAAGGTTCTTATGCCACTTTACAGATCATTAGTTAGGCCTAATCTGGAATACAGTGTACAGTTCTGGACCATATCTTCAGAAAGATATAAACTAGAAACTTTCCAAAGGATGCTAATAAAATGGTACATGGTCTAAAATATACAAAGAAAGACTATGACCTAAATATGTGTAGTTTAGAGAAGAGAAGACAAAGAGGTGACATTGTAGAAACCATGAAATATATGAAGGGACTTAATAAAGTGGAAGCTGAATGCATTTTCCACAAAAAAAAAAAAAAAAAAAAAAAAAGCCAAAGGGGTTACAATCTTAAGTTGGAGGGTAGCAGATTCAGGAGAAAATGTGAGGAAGCGTTTTTGTTTTTTACAGGAAAAGGTGGTGGATTCATGGAATAAACTTCCAATTGATGTGGAAAACACAAAGACTGTAAAGGAATTCAAAAATGCCTGGGACATACATAAGGCTATCCTAAGAAAAAAAACTAAAAAATTATGCTTAACTGATAAATGTATTTATTTTCAGGCACAGAGAGTCCACAAATCATTCCAATTACTAGTGGGATATTCCCTTACCCACAACCCCTAGTCATTCGGCCGAAGGGAAATGGGAAAAAAAAAAAAAAAAAAAGGGTAGAGGTGCATGAGGCTTTTACAAAAAAACAAACAAAAAAAAAACAACAACTACCGCCTGAATGTAAATAAGGGCGGGTTGTGGACTCTATGCCTGGAAAGAAATACATTTATCAGGTAAGCATAAATTTTGTTTTCTTTCCTATGGCATGGAGAGTCCACAAATCATTCCAATTACTAGTGGGAACCAATACCCAAGCTAGAGGGCACAGAATGAAAGGGAGGGAGAACAAGACAGCGGACCTAAACAGAAGGCACCACCGCAGGAACTTTTCTCCCAAAAGAAGCCTCAGCTGAGGCAAAAGTATCAAATTTGGAAAAGGTATGTATGGAAGACCATGTGGCCACCTTGCAAATTTGCTCCACCGAAGCATCATTTTTGAAAGCCCAGGAAAATGAAACGGCTGTAGTGGAATGAGCCGTAATTCTCTCAGGAGGCTGTTGTCCAGCTGTCTCATAAGCTAAATTGATAACACTTCTCAACCAGAGAGAGAGTGGTAGAAGTGGCCTTCTGACCCCTACGCTTACCAGAGAAAACAACAAACAGGGCAGAAGGTTGCCGAAAATCTTTAGCTGCTTGAAGGTAAAATTTCAGAGCATGCACAACATCCAAGTTATGCAAAAGACGTTCCTTATGAGAAGAAGGAACAACAATTTACTGATTAATATTGCGATCCGACACTATATCTTAGGGAGAAACCCCAGCTTAGTATGTAGAACCGCCTTATCAGCATGAAAAATAAGGTAAGGGGAATCGCACTGCAAAGCCGAAAGTTCGGAGACTCTGCGAGCAGAAGAAAAAGCAATAAGAAACAAAACCTTCCAAAGATAGTAATTTAACATCAACAGAATGCATCGGCTCAAACGGAGCCTGCTGCAAAACTCTAAGATTAAAGTGATGGTAAACTCTGTGTCCCATCTTGCGCACAAATAAATCTATTTGTCCCATTAACCTCACATACCAATTTTCGCGTAATAAAGTATATTACATTTTTTATAGAAATCTAACTTATTTTTCGCTCTATTGCGAGCCCCTTCCTACCCCGGCATCAAAAATACATAATATAATAGGTTTCCTTACTGGCTCTTCTAATCAGTATTTGTGTCGCCCGACAGGCTTAGGTCTATGTGCGCGATACACGCATGCGCATTTCAGCACACTTCTGGCCAATCCATATTCTTACACATGTTGTGCGTGCGTGCTAGACAGTAAATTTAAATGCATATTTAATAGACATATATTATTATATTTAATTGACAGTATATATTATTTATATTAAAAGCAAAACCATGTTGGCAGTGCACAGTAGAGATGACGTGTACAGCAGGTGGGACCGCGATGCACGTCATTTTGGTGCTAGAAGGAAAACTATTCGGGGCGGAGCAAATAAGCGCTATAGGAATAATAGGATTATTATAAACGGGTCAAAAATATTATAAAATAAGTACAAAACAAAAAAGGTTGCGGTTTAAATATTTGATTAATGAAGAGTGTAATTCTACAATTTTACTACAGCAGAGTTTACCATCACTTTAAGGCTCCAAGGAGGAGCAACAGGTTTAAATACAGGCCTGATTCTGACCAAGGCCTGAACAAAAGACTGAACATCTGGCAGATCTGCCAGACGTTTATGCAAAAGAATAGACAGTGCAGAAATCTGACCCTTCAGAGTGCTGATTGACAAACCTTTCTCCAGGCCCTCCTGAAGAAAAGCCAAAATTCGAGGAACCCGTACTTTGTTCCAAGAGAAACCCTTTGAATCACGCCAATAAAAAGGTATTTTACGCCATACCTTATGGTAAATTCTGCGAGTAACCGGTTTACGAGCCTGAAGCATAGTATCTATGACTTTCTCAGAGAAGCCATGTCTAGCCAAAACTAGACGTTCAATCTCCAAGCACTCAGCTTCAGAGAATCCAGATTTGGATGAAGGGACCCTGAAGCAGAAGGTCCTTCCTCAAAAAGGTAACATCCAAGGCGGAAGAGATGACATTGTCACCAGATCCGCAAACCAGATACTGCAAGGCCATGCAGGAGCTATTAGAATCACAGACGCTCTCTCCTGCTTGATACAGGTAATTACTTGTGGAAGAAGAGCAAACGGAGGAAACAGGTATGCTAGACTGAAGTTCCAAGAAACCACCAGAGTGTCTATCAGAACGGCTTGAGGATCTCTTGACCTTGAACCGTACTTTGGATGCTTGGCATTTTGACGAGAAACCATTAGATCCAACTCCGGAACCCCCCACCTGAGAGTTATTGTGAAAACCTCTGGGTGGAGAGCCCACTCTCTGGGATGAAAAGTCTGCCTGCTCAGAAAATCTGCCTCCCAGTTGTCCACCCCTGGGATGTGGATGGCAGATAGATGGCAATCGTGAGACTCTGTCCACTGGAGAATGCAAGTCACCTCCTTCATTGCCAAGGAACTCAGAGTTCTTTAAACACACAAGGATGAACAGTGGCACTACTTAGACTTTTCCTCTAATAATAAGTCAAATTCAGAGGTAAGAGTTAGATTAATTCTACTGTGTGTTAGAGGAAATATAGATATGAACACAAAGGAAGAATGGTATGGAGGATACCAGACTACCCAAAGTATGCACTTACAGCACTCTAGGTCTGAACTAAAGGTTGGGATTCCTCAACAGGATATTAAAATATAACTTTTATTGGTATTAAAATTAAAAAACCAAAATTGTTTGGTTAATACATACACGATTAAAATTTGCTCCAGTGCCCAAATCAGTATAATGAGTTTCACGTTAGATCACTATTTATGATAATTCGGCCTGAATAAATTCACTAGTAATAGTGATCTAAATAGTTCAATAAATCAACTCGGTAATGGTTACCATCATATAGTGTTAATCTGAATAGTAGAGCTCATGTATAAATTCTGATCAAGGTTGTGTACTCTCAGCTATATAAACTTATGCTATCATCATTCAATATAATGGGTGATAGCAGAGTAATGAGTATTGTATATTAATAATGATTATCCACGAATAGGGGTACTGGTGAATTGAAGATTCACAAAAACGAGGGTTTGATCAGTTATAACCTGGGCTATAATTTTAGCCTGTATACTTGTATAAATAGCAATGTGTGCGTGCTTGGTGCTACTGTAGTTTTCAATATTTCATTAGGTATATATTCCTAAAAATTGGAATACAGTTATTGTCACAATAAGCCTAGTTCTGTGTAGCCCAGACCTCAGATCTGGCCACTTATGTTCACTTAAAGTTATTAGATAATTAGACCCTGATTAGTCCATACAGCAATTGCTGCAAAGTTACTATGGCTTATATTAATCCACCTTCATAAATTTTAGGCATATGTTTCATAGAAAACTAAATCTGCTATCCCGGCGCCTCACAGATTTTATTAATTGACAAATGTCCCAAAGTTTATTCACAGTGCCAAAGATTATTCTGGGCCAGTGGGTGGTAATTCGAATTATGTGCCCTTTGGCACAGCCACTGTTATGAGCCACAAGTATTACAATTATCAGTCATTAGTTTGTAACATTCTTCTCATACATATTCATTCATATACTGGGTTTTATAGCTTTAGTTAAATTTGGCACAACCCACTTTCAATAAATGCTTGCTATGATTTCGTTTCAGTTAAATATCCGTGGTACAATATCTATTAATTTCGAAAGCTCTGAAAGCTGTATTTAAAGTTAAAGCTCGGTCTGGCACAACCCAGATTATATGTATAGAGTTAATAGTCCATTAATTTATAATATGAATCTCCATTGAAACACCCATTCATTCTCAAACTTCGATTTAACAATTAAAGTAAATCTAATCTGGTACAACCCAGGTTATATAAGTAATGAATATCTGGCAGTTTTTGTTTAATTCGCAACTATGTTGCAGGTTGATATATATGTTTCAGTTTGAGCGCTGTGTGGTACAGCAAATGCTGTGACTATCGGGCAGTATCAATCACACTCATACGTTTATAAGATCTTACAATACACGCTCATTCACACACCAGTTTGGTAGTTTAAGTTAAAACTGGCACAACCCAGTTACTATAACAATATCCACGACGTAGCGTATAATTATTGAAAGACTTAGTTAGCAACTGATAAAATAAAGTCTGGCATAACACTGACTGAATGAGTATAACTTGTTATTGTGTATACTATAAGTTACTATAACAGTATCTGCGGCGTAGCGTATAATTATTAAAAGACTTAGTTAACTATTAATGAAATAAAGTCTGGCACAACCCAGGCTATATGGTTATAACTCGTTATTGCATATATGGTAAGAAAGGTTTTTTAAATATAAGCACCACGTAAAGGTCCCTATTAGGTACCCTGACCAGATAGGTCAAATATCTATGATTAGCTCTATGATTGCGGTAACCCTATGCTCCACATGATTTAGCGGTACTGGGCTAGTTTAAAATACATAGAAAATAGAGCGTGAACGAGTTCAACACTCTCCCCTGACGCGTTTCGCCCGATTGGGCTTTATCAAAGGCAGCGAGCCGCCGTGTTTATGGGGATATATACACTGTGGGACCGGAAGTCCCGCCCCCGCTCCACTCTGATAGGTACTCTGATTGGTTCTGAGTAAATTGATAGACAGCTAGTTGCTCTAATCGCGAAGTCATGTTTACGAAACTACATGACCCGTACTCATGGGTACTGTGATTGGTTCTGAATAAATTGATAGACAGTTAGTTACTCCAATAGCGAGGTCATGTTTACAAAACTACATGACCTGTATTGTGAAGAAGGATAGTTATATTGTATGTATTATAGTAAGATGATTTAACAACCGTAGACTGTATCTCAAGTATTTATGTCAAACCATTATTGATAGAAATTGGATATTTGTTATAGGATAGTGATCATCGAAATTCCTAAGATTCAATGTGCTAAATATAACTATGGAGTGCCATACTGTCTAAAATTCTGAAGATATCCTAAATCTATAAATATGTTAACAAATGTTCCTGTAATTCTTGTCTGCACATTAAACTGTATGTCATTATTATGACTAATATACCTGAATCTGCATTTACTTATAGACCCCAATAATTTTTGTTCTGTATTTTAACCTATTTACTATTCATTATTTGTACAACACAATTACGTTCAAAGGCTCGCTAGAGCGTTGCTTCAAGAGCATTATAGATTAATATATCAGAATTAATTTCTGCAGCTATTTTTTATATAAGCAACTGCTAGTTCGAATTTCAAAATTAATTTATTCCAAAGGGGAATAAATACAAGTGTTGTGTGTAAGACATCTATTAAGTTGTTATATGTGCACTGACTGTAATAAAGTCTTCCTTAAACCTAAATCAATTTATTCAGAACCAATCACAGTACCCATGAGTACGGGTCATGTAGTTTCGTAAACATGACTTCGCGATTAGAGCAACTAGCTGTCTATCAATTTACTCAGAACCAATCAGAGTACCTATCAGAGTGGAGCGGGGGCGGGACTTCCGGTCCCACAGGGTATATATCCCCATAAACACGGCAGCTCGCTGCCTTTGATAAAGCCCAATCGGGCGAAACGCGTCAGGGGAGAGTGTTGAACTCGTTCACGCTCTATTTTCTATGTATTTTAAACTAGCCCAGTACCGCTAAATCATGTGGAGCATAGGGTTACCGCAATCATAGAGCTAATCATAGATATTTGACCTATCTGGTCAGGGTAGCTAATAGGGACCTTTACATGGTGCTTATAGTTAAAAAACCTTTCTTACCATATATGCAATAACGAGTTATAACCATATAGCCTGGGTTGTGCCAGACTTTATTTCATTAATAGTTAACTAAGTCTTTTAATAATTATACGCTACGCCGCAGATACTGTTATAGTAACTTATAGTATACACAATAACAAGTTATACTCATTCAGTCAGTGTTATGCCAGACTTTATTTTATCAGTTGCTAACTAAGTCTTTCAATAATTATACGCTACGTCGTGGATATTGTTATAGTAACTGGGTTGTGCCAGTTTTAACTTAAACTACCAAACTGGTGTGTGAATGAGCGTGTATTGTAAGATCTTATAAACGTATGAGTGTGATTGATACTGCCCGATAGTCACAGCATTTGCTGTACCACACAGCGCTCAAACTGAAACATATATATCAACCTGCAACATAGTTGCGAATTAAACAAAAACTGCCAGATATTCATTACTTATATAACCTGGGTTGTACCAGATTAGATTTACTTTAATTGTTAAATCGAAGTTTGAGAATGAATGGGTGTTTCAATGGAGATTCATATTATAAATTAATGGACTATTAACTCTATACATATAATCTGGGTTGTGCCAGACCGAGCTTTAACTTTAAATACAGCTTTCGAAATTAATAGATATTGTACCACGGATATTTAACTGAAACGAAATCATAGCAAGCATTTATTGAAAGTGGGTTGTGCCAAATTTAACTAAAGCTATAAAACCCAGTATATGAATGAATATGTATGAGAAGAATGTTACAAACTAATGACTGATAATTCTAATACTTGTGGATCATAACAGTGGCTGTGCCAAAGGGCACATAATTCGAATTACCACACACTGGCCCAGAATAATCTTTGGCACTGTGAATAAACTTTGGGACATTTGTCAATTGATAAAATCTGGGAGACGCCGGGATAGCAGATTTAGTTTTCTATGAAACATATGCCTAAAATTTATGAAGGTGGATTAATATAAGCCATAGTAACTTTGCAGCAATTGCTGTATGGACTAATCAGGGTCTAATTATATAATAACTTTAAGTGAACATAAGTGGCCAGATCTGAGGTCTGGGCTACACAGAACTAGGCTTATTGTGACACTAACTGTATTCCAATTTTTAGGAATATATACCTAATGAAATATTGAAAACTACAGTAGCACCAAGCACGCACACATTGCTATTTATACAAGTATACAGGCTAAAATTATAGCCCAGGTTATAACTGATCAAACCCTCGTTTTTGTGAATATTCAATTCACCAGTACCCCTATTTGTGGATAATCATTATTAATATACAATACTCATTACTCTGCTATCACCCATTATATTGAATGATGATAGCATAAGTTTATATAGCTGAGAGTACACAACCTTGATCAGAATTTATACATGAGCTCTACTATTCAGATTAACACTATGATGGTAACCATTACCGAGTTGATTTATTGAACTATTTAGATCACTATTACTAGTGAATTTATTCAGGCCGAATTATCATAAATTGTGATCTAACGTGAAACTCATTATACTGATTTGGGCACTGGAGCAAATTTTAATCGTGTATGTATTAACCAAACAATTTTGGTTTTTTAATTTTAATACCAATAAAAGTTATATTTTAATATCCTGTTGAGGAATCCCAACCTTTAGTTCAGACCTAGAGTGCTGTAAGTGCATACTTTGGGTAGTCTGGTATCCTCCATACCATTCTTCCTTTGAACTCAGAGTTCTCCCTGGTGGTTGATGTAAGCCACCGAGGTGATGTTTTCCAACTGGAATCTGATATCTTTAAATAATAAAGTCTTATTTAAACAAGGGGAACAAAATTGCACAGGAGGAAGAACTTTCACCTCCAAGCAAAACAAACATTTTTCAAAAGACATCATTATACGGCGCAAAAAATAAAGGACAAAATTACTAGCTTGCGATTAAACGGTCACCTGACCGCAAAGCAACCGGTTGCCATAAGAAGATAAAATGCCTTATTAAAAACATAATAAAGTGCCCCAAATAACATCTCTTAAAGCGCTAGAAAATAATTGAAAACACCATTTCAAAAAAATATCAGCCTCATAATCCCAGGTTTTTGAATTCCCCCTAACAATGTAACACAACCACCTAGAAACGATCTTAGGATCTGTGTAATCAGGTTAGATCCAAACCATTGTGCTAACCCTGCTTTCAAGATGAAACAAATCCACAGGGAGATTAACCCTTGGAGTGCTGGTACCTTCTAACCTAGAAGGGAAAGAACTTACCTGTGGATGCTGCAGTCAGGCAGAGAATATCTTCTAAGGTGTGACAAATATCTCCACAGCTGTCAGGGACCTGTAGAAAAAGAAAGAACAGGGTAACCAACCCTGGTTTTCTATAAAGGGGTAGCATTGTTGTTAGAAGTTTAAGCAAAGACCACCTTGTCATCTTCTAACTGCTAAAAGCTACCATTACTCTTACTAAAGAGATTGACATGGACACATCATAACCCCAAATCCTTGCTTGCAGGGAAAAGTACCCATTAAAGGATTAAATATCTTCAGACACCATCTTCGCACATCCTCCCTTGACAGAGGCAAAGAGAATGACTGGAGGTTATGGGTAAGGGAAGTGACACTCAACGGCTTTGCTGGGGTGCTCTTTGCCTCCTCCTGCTGGCCAGGAGTGAATATCCCACTAGAATTTGGAATGATTCATGGACTCTTATGCCTTAGGAAGGAAAGAAAGATAACCTGCCTGGAAATAGGCCCTTTTATAAAAGGATTCAAATTTCCTATACAAAGGGTCTTTGAAAGAAGTGCTATCCTCCAATGGGATAGTAGTACGTTTAGCCAAAGTGGAAATAGCAACATCTCCCTTAAAGGGACACTGAACCCAAATTTTTTCTTTCAGGATTCAGATAGAGCATGCAATTTTAAGCAACTTTTTAGTTTACTCCTATTAATTTTTCTTCGTTCTTTTGCTATCTTCATTTGAAAAAGAAAGCATCTAAGCTTTTTTGGTAGATAAATTGATCTACCAATCAGCAAGAACAACCCAGGTTGTTCACCAAAAATGGGCCGATGTCTAAACTTACATTCTTGCATTTCAAATAAAGATACCAAAAGAATGAAGAAAATTTGATAGAGTAAATTAGAAAGTTGCTTAAAATTTCATGTTCTATCTGAATCACGAAAGAAAAAATTTGGGTTCAGTGTCCCTTTAAGGACATATTCCCAAAGCTCAATATTAGAAGCTCGAAGAGGATACATTATATATTTTTTTTTTTTCCCAAAATATTTTTATTAAGAATTACAAACAATCAAGTAGCAAATAAAGAAACAATTATTTTCCACAAAGACATCAAAATGGTAACATAGGTTTGAAATATAATATCCAGGTATAGGTTTAAGTGAGGAACATCCCAGTACATTATGAACAATATGTAGATTAGGTATTTGTTAAAGAAGATCCTCAGGGCAGGTAGGTGTTTCAAATAGCGGAACATAAACCTGGCTTTTGCAGTAAAAAAGAAAAGTTTTAAGTGACAGATAGGACCACATATCTCAGGTGTCAGAGTAGTCTCAAGGTCATCGTTGGCTGTTTTTTAGAGATATTGTGTAAGAAAAAAGGGGGGGGGGAAGGTCTAAGGGTAGAGGGTAGAGTAGTCATCATATGGAGGGGAGGGGTCCAAGGGGATCCAGGGAGGAAAATAGGGTAGGTGAAGGGGGAGTAAAGAAGAGTATTGTGGGGGGTTGTGGGAGAAAAAAAAAAAAAAAAAGGGGGGGGGGGAGGGGGTGTTAATCGCAGAATCCCGCGCGCAATGTTCTCGGGCCCATTGACCTGGGGAAAGAGAGCAGTAGCATGCAAAAATATCCGGGACTACTGGATCTGAATCCAGTCTTCCCATATTTCCCAATTGTCCTCTATTCGCTCCAACGAGCTATATGCAAATTTCTCCATGTTAGCCAGGTATTGAATCACCCCACAAACATCTGAAATCGTAGGCGGGTCGGTTTGCTTCCATGCTCTGGCAATGCAGAGCTTAGTGGCTGCCATAACATAGATCACAAATTGCTTGTTGTGTTTAGGCAAGGCTTTATCAACAATATGGAAGAGGGCCAAACCTGGCGTCAACCGCAAGGTCAGATTCATGGAGTGCAAGAGCGTCTCAACGTCACTCCAGAGTTCGCGGATCTTCGGGCATGCCCACCATATGTGGGAATTGGATCCCTCCTCACCACACAGTCTCCAGCATCCTGAGGATGCGCTAGTGAACATTTTTGACAGCTTAGTGGGCACTCTGTACCATTGAAGTATGAGTTTCATGTAGCTTTCAAAGATCGTTATACAATGAATCGTTTTTTTGGTTAGCTGAATTGCATCTCTCAGCTCTATATCCGATATATTTAAGGCTAGCTCTCTGCACCACATCTTGATTTGGCTTGGGAGGCCCACCGAATGGTCCTGCAACATGGCTTTGTAATGGAATGTAAGAGGCTTCACCGTCCCCGTCTCCTGCAACCATCTCTCTTCCCACTTAGAGTGGGGTCTTAAGGCTTGAGCTCCAAATTTCCAGGAGTGCAGCAAACTAAGAATTCTGTAGCATTCAAAGTACAACCAGATAGGAGAATCTCGTAGTGAGTCGAGTATTTGGTGGACCGTCATAAGCCTACCGTCTGAGAAGAGGTGTTCCACCACGTCGATATTGTGTTGTATCCAGAATTCCACATGGATATTTGGGAGTTCCCACAGGAGACCTCTCATCTGGTGAATCGGTGAGGGGTGTGGAGCCACATTTTAATGTTTTGTTGAACCACGGGGTTGGTGACCCTGCCAACTAGTTGTTTGTGCCTGTGGACCCACAGAGCACTCTGAAGGTCCAAGCTCTCAGGTAGGTGGAGTTCCTCGAGTCTATACCATTTCGGTTTTTTTCTAGTAGGGCCCCAGGCCGTGATTTGCGATAGTCTAGTAGCTTCATAATAAAGAAATATGTTCGGAAAAGACACTCCGCCTCTGGAGAACTCTCTCTGCATGATCTTATAGCTAATCAGGGGTGTCTTCTTCATCCAAACATACTTGGAGAAGAGCCGGTGGATCTGCTGTAGGGTGCCATGCGGAATATTCAACGGGATGCACCGAAAGAGATATAGCACCTTGGGGAGTAACAACATTTTCACAGTAGCTATACGTCCCATCCATGAAATTTCCTTGAAATCCCATCTGCATACCAAAGACTGTAGCTCTGTAATTAGAGCATCAAAGTTTAACGATAGAGTGCTATCGAAGTCCGCACTTAGGTGAATTCCCAGGTGCTTGATAGACGTAGTAGACCAATGAAATTCGTACTTTTCTTGGAGGTATAGAAGCTGCTCCTTTGGTAGGTTGATACTGTATGCCTCTGTTTTTGATAAGTTTATCTTATAATAGGTGCTAAACCGTTCTAAGATGTTAAATACTGCCGGGACCAAACTTGCAGGTTTCATAAGAAAGAGAGTGACGTCATCTGCGTACAACGCAATTTTTTCTTGACCAGGGCCCACTGCTAGACCATCAACAGCGGCCGACATGCGTATCGTCTCCGCTAAAGGCTCCATAATTAGGGCGAACAGCAGAGGGGACAGGGGGCAGCCTTGTCTGGTTCCATTGGAGATGTCAAAGGAAGGGGAGCAGAACCCCATCCCTCTTACCTTAGCGGAGGATACATTATTTTAAACCTTGCAGAAGGATTAAAATTTACTACCAGGTTTAGACCATTCTTTAGAAATAATTCAAGCCACATCAGCCACTGGAAAAACCTCAGAAGCAGGTTATAATAACCTAAACGACTGGTAGACCCCTCTTCAGAAACATCCTTAATTTCTAACCTAAGCAAAACCTCATTTAATAAAGAACGAATGTGATCAATCAAATAAAAAGGAGGAAGAAGCAGGCTCAGGATCAGAGACAGGCCCCAAATCATTTGAAAAAACACTCGCCCTCAGAGGCTTCAATAGCATCAAGAGAGACAGGAATATTACTACTAGTAGAAGGCATATCTTTTACGTTTACTTAACCCCTTAATGACCACAGCACTTTTCCATTTTCTGTCCATTTGGGACCAAGGCTATTTTTACATTTTTGCGGTGTTTGTGTTTAGCTGTAATTTTCCTCTTACTCATTTACTGTACCCACATATATTATATACCGTTTTTCTCGCCATTAAATGGACTTTCCAAAGATACCATTATTTTCATCATATCTTATAATTTACTTTAAAAAAAATTATAAAATATGAGAAAAAAATGGAAAAAAAACACACTTTTTCTAACTTTGACCCCCAAAATCTGTTATACATCTGCAACCACCAAAAAACACCCATGCTAAATAGTTTCTAAATTTTGTCCTGAGTTTAGAAATACCCAATGTTTACATGTTCTTTGCTTTTTTTGTAAGTTATAGGGCCATAAATACAAGTAGCACTTTGCTATTTCCAAACCATTTTTTTTTCAAGATTAGCGCTAGTTACATTAGAACACTAATATCTTTCAGGAATCCCTGAATATCTATTGACATGTATATATTTTTTTTTAGTAAACATCCCAAAGTATTTATCTAGGCCAATTTTGGTATATTTCATGCCACCATTTCACCGCCAAATGCGATCAAATACAAAAAATCGTTCACTTTTTCACAAATTTTTTCACAAACTTTTGGTTTCTCACTGAAATTATTTACAAACAGCTTGTGCAATTATGGCATAAATGATTGTAAATTTTTCTTTGGGATCCCCTTTGTTCAGAAATAGCAGACATATATGGCTTTGGTGTTGCTTTTTGGTAATTAGAAGGATGCTAAATGCCACTGTGCACCACACGTGTATTATGCCCAGCAGTAAAGGGGTTAATTAGGGAGCATGTAGGGAGCTTTTTGGGGTAATTTTAGCTTTAGTGTAGTGTAGTAGACAACCCCAAGTAATGATCTAGGCCCATTTTGGTATATTTCATGCCACCATTTCACCGCCAATTGCGATCAAATTAAAAAAAAAGTTAAATTTTTCACAATTTTAGGTTTCTCACTGAAATCATTTACAAACAGCTTGTGCAATTATGGCACAAATTGTTCTAAATGCTTCTCTGGGATCCCCTTTGTTCAGAAATAGCAGACATATATGGCTTTGGCGTTGCTTTTTGGTACTTAGAAGGCCGCTAAATGCCGCTGCGCATCACACGTGTATTATAGCTAGCAGTGAAGGGGTTAATTAGGAAGTTTGTAGGGAGCTTGCAGGGTTAATTTTAGCTTTAGTGTAGAGATCAGCCTCCCACCTGACACATCAGACCCCCTGATCCCTCCCAAACAGCTCCCTTCCCTCCCCCACCCCACAATTGTCCCCGCCATCTTAAGTACTGGCAGCAACTCTGCCAGTACTAAAATAAAATATATATTTAGGCTTTTTTTTTTTTTTAAAGCATATTTACATATGCTGCTGTGTAGGAGCCCCCCTTAGCCCCCAACCTGGCTGATCCCCCACCAAACAGCTGTCTAACCCTCCCCCTCTGCCTTAATGGCCGCCATCTTGGGTACTGGCAGCTGTCTGCCAGTACCCAGTTTATAAAAAAAAAGTGTTGCTTTTTCATTTTTTCCCCATTTTCTGTAGTGTAGCTCCCCTACCCACCAAAGAACAAACCCCCACCCCCTCCTAGATACCTTTACTGTTGTTTTTCTTTTTTTTAATAAACAGCTGTACCTGAAACTTTTCTGTAGTGTAGCGGTTCCCACCCGCTCCCGCCCAGTGCACGCGCCCGCCCGCCACCCGGCGTGCGCGCGCGCGCGCCTGTGTGCGCCCCCATCGCCCCCGCCCCCGATCCCGCCCCCCTCTACATTACCCGGCCCATCGATGGCCGCCCACCCGCCTCCCAAGTCAGCTCCCACCCACCAACGTTACCGGCCACCGATGTCCGGTGCAGAGAGGGCCACAGAGTGGCTCTCTCTGCGCCGGATGGCCATTTAAGGTTATTGCAGGATGCCTCCATATCGAGGCATCACTGCAATAACCGGAAAGCAGCTGGAAGCGAGCAGGATCGCTTCCAGCTGCTTTCCACACCGAGGACGTGCAGGGTACGTCCTCAGGCATTAACTGCCTTTTTTCTGAGGACGTACCCTGCACGTCCTCGGTCGTTAAGGGGTTAAAGACAGAATGACTGCCAACATTTCAGACGCTGTTTTAATAAATTCCTTAATGCCAGGAGCGATTTGAGTTGTACCTTCCTGTAATGATAAAACAGAAGGAGCAATACCACCTTTGGAAGCAAGTGCAGCTTTAGATTGGTCTGAATGCATCAAGCCATGTAACACAAACAGGGAGGGAAAACCTCAGGCTATTTACAATAAACACACTTAATATTGGTAGAAAGGTATCCAGAAACTTCAGCTTCTAAAAGAGGATTAGGAACAGATTCAGAAGATTCCTTAGTGAATAAAAACTAGCTTTAAATAAGTATTAGAAATGTAAAAATAAATACTACTTATCTATAACACTCTCCTTACTATGCTTGATAGCAAGAAACCACACAATATAGGAGTTAACTGTAGACCCAATAGGAGGAGGCAAAAGACAAGTCCTTGTGACATCCTTGGGAAGATAGTGACTTAAATTTTCATGGAAAAGAAAAAAAATAAAACACCCCCTAAACTCAAACTTCCCTCTTGACAAACACTGAACTCTGAGGGGAAATTGGCCTCAACTCAGTCTGAGAATCCCTCTCAACGAAGAAATCATCTGCATATCTCCATTCGTCACCTTCCTCCATCAGAGGCAAAGATAAGACTACTACCATAGAGGTGGAAGGGGTTATATAGAGCTCTTGAGAATCTTTTCCTTCTCCTTGTGGTAGGGAAGGTAATCCCCAGAGTAATTGATGGTGGACTCTTACCACCTTTATGAAAGAAATAAAAGTTTCTATTTTAACAGTTTATACATCCTCCCTTGGTGCTGACCACTGATCTAAGTTCAAACACATTTTTCTTCTGTACCATCTATTGCGCTATTGCCTATAATGGCGGTATGTTCCAGCATTATGCCATTATAGTAGATACTGAGGGCGGTACAGCCACATCAGGGAAGACAAAAACAAAACATGCTTTAAGAGGGACAGCCGGCTGCACAGAAGGAGATAGTACCCGCTATATAAACTACTTACAGATTGCAGTGAAGGTATTCATACAAAGTGCTTATATAAACTACTGTTTACTGTCCGGCTATCCTAAGACTGAATTACACAGTCTCTGTCCCTACCACTGGATATTCCATGTAAAGAAGCGATTATGCAAATGACTATTATAACAAAGCGCAGTTTGCCTATTACGGTTCTACAGATCATTTTTACTCATGAGGAAGCTCTGGGCTCCCGTTACGCACTACATTATACCTTCAGCTCTCTCACACATCCTCTTTAGTCTTTTACTGTTTTACAGATCATTTTTACTCACAAGGAAACTACATACTCACATTACGCACTACATTATACCTTCAGTTCTCTCTCACACCTCCTCTTTAGTCTATTACAGTTCTACAGATCATTTTTACTCACAAGGAAGCTCCGGACTCACGTTACGCACTACATTATATCTTCAGCCCTCTCACACACCTGCTCTTTAGTCTTTTGCCGATTATGAACATGGCAGCAGCACCAAAATATTTAGCGAATAGTCCCTCCACTGTGCCAAAGTTTCCTTCCCGGACGATGTAGTCAAAAGAAGCTAACGACTCGCTGGGGTTACGATAAACGTTGGGGGAGATCAGGTGAACAAGCCAGTCATCCGCCCAGCGGCGCCACTTTATTTCTTCCCTAAACAAGAGACATTTAGGCAGTTAAAAAGACATAAAACGACATGTGGTTATGCACAGTTTATGTCATGTAAGCATTACTGACCCCCCCACACAGAGGGGAAACACATAGTTAAACTTCTGCTTGGGACAGCAGGAAACTGCTGGCCAGCCAATCCCCAATCCTAGTTGCATGTAGCTACCAATCACCAGCAAGTTCCTGCTCGCAGCTCCTTAGTGAGGATCTGCCTGTGTGTTTGACCTCTAATAAGCACGTGCAGTGTTTTATACACAGATTCTCAGCAGACAGGTTGTACAGAGGCATAAACACAACACTATCAAAGAATCATTAAAGATTTGTTTATTTTAAACTAAAAGTTTATCCCTTTAATGGCCTTCCAATGGTCCATTTTACTTGCTGAATCTATTTAATTCTTTGCAGGCAAATCAATTAACTTTATTTTGTTAATTGAAATAGCTGCATTTGCCTAAGATGTGTTTTCTAATAATAACCTGACCTTGTGTGCATGAGCAGCTCATACACACGTACACCAGCACACATGCATACGACTGCTCATTGGGAAAAAAAACAGACCTTAGAAGGACCGTGGAAATGATTTTTTACAGGTTAATTTACAACAAAAACAGCTTTATTAGACATTTTTCACAAAAAGATTTCATGGGACATTATACGTAAAAATAAAATGTTCCATCTAACCCTTGCAAACGGGCTGATGAATTAGTGCCCAGTTTTTAATAATCCTATTAAAAACAAGGGCACTTTAATTCATCAAAATTGACATTTTACTTGTTTTCTTCAAAAATGTACCTTTTAATCCTGACAGCTACGCCAGCACTTCCTCCGCCTGTCGCAAGCCGTCTTTGCGGGTCCAAAATGACGAATCCGGCTTCCTCCAATCACTGTGTTGCATCAGGCCAAGATTCCCCCGGGGGGGGGGGGGGGGGAGCCGTGATTGGAGGAAGCCGGGTTCGTCATTTCTGACGTCTGCAGAGGCTTCCGACGGCCGGGGGAATCGCTGGAGCGGCTGCAAGGATTAAAAGGTACATTTTTGAAGAAAACAAGTAAAATGTCAATTTTGATGAATTAAAGTGCCCTTGTTTTTAATAGGTTTATTAAAAACCGGCCACTAATTCATCAAAATGGACCTTCACTTTAAAGCTGTGGTCCTGAGTATACAGCTGGAGAGCAGATATAATAAAGGCATACATGCGTATCACTGGTTGAATCCTCATCTGGGGCAGAATGGGGGGTTTCTGGAGTGCGACTATCTGTTTAACGCTTCTGAATAATATTAGAGTGTCCCTTTAACTTGAAAAACACTGGAAAGCAAAGAGTTATTATGTTCCTCCAAATTACAGTATTTATGTTTAACTAAAAAGGGACACTCAAGTCAAAATAAAATGTTAGGATTCAGATAGAGCAGCAGCTTTAAGACGCTTTGCAATTTACTTCCATTATCAAAATGTTGTCTTTTTATATTGACACTTTCTGGGGAACAAGATCCTACTGAGCATGTGCACCAGCTTACAAGGTATACGTATACTAGTCTGTGATTGGCTGATGTCTGTCACATGATAGAGGGGGCCGGAAATGGGAGATAAAAAAAAAAAAAAAAAAATTGCCAGAAATAAAAAAAATCTACCGCTTATTTAAAATTCAGAGTAGGTGTTAAATCAGTCTTTTTATTATACACTTGGCAATTAAGTAATCCTACTGCATTGAGTGGTCCTTTAAGCTCTTAAAAGGATATAAAACCATCTGCTTCATCATTGCAATATAGATTATACAAATACATACAGAAAGAAAAGAGCTATAACAGGAATGAACAGCTCAGCTTGTTCGAGTTACTACCTAGGAGCAGCCTCTTTTAGCCCAGTTGTTCTTTTCACAGAGAAAAAAATTATCCTGAAGTACATCAGCCCCTAAATACCAGGCAATGCTCCTCTGAACAAGGGAAAACGGCAACCCCAGACAATCGTTTTTGCCTCCTTTGGGCCTAGTCAGAGAGGGGCAGCCTTATCCCTCTAAGCACATTGCACTGCTTCTCTTTCAGTTTGTATTTGAATATGGGATTATACATAATTTTAGAAGGATTTTACTTTTTTTTTTTAAACTTCATTTGTGATGTGTCCATTGCTAACGGTCATAACCCTAGAAGATAGAAGCTCTACAGAAATGAATATCTAGTGTATTATAAATCTTCTAGAGCAACATGAGCTGGTTTACTGTTCAGTTAGAGACAGGAAGTCAGTGTATTGTCCATACTCAGAAGAGGCATCACGCCTCTTCCTTATATCAAAATAGGCAGGGGCTAAAATGAGAGTGCCCATTCTGCAAGAAATTTTTTTTTTTACATAGTTTTTCTTTTTATGCTTACTTATTACACATTTATAAAAGGAATGCGCTGTTTTTAATCAGAGTGCAGAACACATCTACAGTATGTCTTTAAAGGGACAGTCTACACCAGAATTGTTATTGCTTTAAAATATAGATAATCCCTTTATTACCTATTCCCTAGTTTTGCATAACCAAAACAATTATAATACACTTTGTACCTCTTTAAATGACCTTGTATCTAAGCCTCTGCAAACTGCACCCTTATCTCAGTTCTTTTGTCAGACTTGCATTTTAGCCAATCAGTGCCGATTCCTGGGTAACTCCACAGGTGTGAGCACAATGTGTCTATATGACACACATGAACTAACGCCCTCTAGTGGTGAAAAAAATGTCAAAATGCATTCAAATAAGAGGCGGCCTTCAAGGTCTAAGAAATTAGCATATGAACATCCTACGTTTAGCTTTCAACTAAGAATACCAAGAGAACAAAGCAAAACTGGTGATAAAAATAAATTGGAAAGTTGTTTAAAATGACATGCCCTATCTGAATCATGAAGGTTTATTTTGGACTAGACAGTCCCTTTAACCTAAGGCTGTGTTCTAACTACCCCAGGGAAGCACAGCATGTGACCTACTGGGCAGGACAAGCAATACGCACATTCGAGCTTCCTTGTTGGGGTAAATTCGCTCAGTTTCCTGTTCATCTAGCATCAGCCAGTATTTGTTGTTATACTCTATCACTTCCTTCCCTCTATCGTTAACGGCTTTCATCGATGGGTAATATGACACAATCTCCTCAAGACTTTTCCTTCTGTAAAAGCAAAAACACAGAGCAGCTACTCATTTTATACAAACACAACACAGTCGGTAATAACGTGCGTTAAACCAAGTAGATTTTGTTTTTAACAAGCACAAAACTAAAAAGATGTTAACATTATTTTCAGTGAGGATCACTATTTCAGTAACGCAGCATTGCAAGCAAGAACAAAACATCATGGTCAAATCTGTGTTGTCTTTTGTCTGAGGAAGCCGACAGCTGCCAAAACGGGTTTAGCAAGATTGGGCTTATATTTCTGATTACCTTTGTGTATTGCTCATTTTATAACAATAAATTAATCTCTTAAAGGGCCATTATAGCCACAAAATAGTATGCTCTACTCCGTCACGTGCTCTAATGTGTTAGCGCTGCCATTATAAGACTATCAACCCTACACTGCTGTATGTTTAACCCCCAAAAAGGGCTTAAACACAGTAGAAGCTCCACTTTTGACTCGCAGAGCGCTGCTGATCCAATCAGCAGTGAAAGTTCAACATCAGAGTCGTGTGATTAGCACTGCTCATTTGGATCAGCAGCATTTTCTGTTCTGAACCAGAAGCGCTATGCAAGTACTGAGCAGTATTTCTGTGTTTAACCCCTGCTGGAGGTTGAACACACAGTATAGGGTTGATAGTCTTAAAATTACATGCACTTATGCAGACATCCTCAAACTTGGTCCTCCAGAGGTTTTGGAACTACATTTCCCATGATTCTCAGCCAGCTGATATGCTGACTGAGCATCATGGGAAATGTAGTTCCAAAACCTCTGGAGTGCCAAGTTTGAGGAAGTCTGCACTAATGGCTAACTAATCAGGTCATGTAATGGATCAGAGCAGGTGCCTTTTCTTGACTATAATGGCCTTTTAAACAGAATGCCCATACTCCTTTTTTTGTGTGTGAAGAGCTAGTTACTAATGATGGTGTTAGCCAGGAGCACAATACACTAAACTTATGGTAAAGTTATCGGCTCAAAAAAAAAAAAAAATGTCATAAGTCATATTTTAGTTAAAAATACATAGGAAATATGATTCTGTTAATATGTATAAAATGCAACTATATAAAACCACTCCCCAGTCTCCTCTTCAAAAGAAGGATACAAATAGAATGAAGCTAATTAGATAACACTGGTGCTGTATCTGAATCATGAAACTTAAAGGGACAGTCTAGTCAAAATTAAACTTTCATGATTCAGATAGGGCATGCAATTTTAAACAACTTTCCAATTTACTTCTATTATCTAATTTGCTCAATTCTTTAGATATCCTTTGTTGAAGAAATAGCAATGCACATGTGTGAGCCAATCACACAAGGCCTCTAGGTGCAGCAACCAATCAGCAGCTACTGAGCATATCTAGATATGCTTTTCAGCAAGTGATATCAAGAGAATGAAGCAAATTAGATAATAGAAGTAAATTAGAAAGTTGTTTAAAATGACATGCTCTTTCTAAATCCCGAAAGAAAAAAATTGGCTCTCATGTCCCTTTAAAGGGACACTGAACCCAAATGTTTTCTTTCGTGATTCACAGAGCATGCAATTCTAAGCAACTTTCTAATTTACTCCTATTATCAATTTTTCTTCGCTCTCTTGCTATCTTTATTTGAAAAAGGCATCTAAGCTTTTTTTTATTGGTTCAGGACTCTGGAAAGCACTTTGTTATTGGTGGATGCATTTATCCACCAATCAGCAAGGACAACCCAGATTGTTCACCAAAAATGGGCCGGCATCTAAACTTACATTCTTACATTTCAAATAAAGATACCAAGAGAATGAAGAAAATGTGATAATAGGAGTAAATTAGAAAGTTGTTTAAAATTGCATGCTCTATCTGAATCACAAAAGAAAAAAAAAAAATTGGGGTTCAGTGTCCCTTTAAAGGGATACTGAACCCAAATATTTTCTTTCATGATTCTGATAGAGCAGAAATATTGAGCAACTTTCTAATTTTTTTCCTATTAGAAATTTTTCTTCATCCTCTTGGTATCTTTATTTGAAAAAGCAGGAATGTAAGCTTACAAGCCGGCCCATTTTTGGTTCATCACCCTGGATAGCGCTTGCTGATTGGTGGCTTAATGCAGGCACCAATCAGCAAGCGCTATCTAGGGTTCTAAACCAAAAATGGGCCGGCAAGCTTACATTTCTGCTTTTTCAAATAAAGATACCAAGAGAACGAAGAAAAATTAATAGAAGTAAAATTAGAATGTTGCTAAAAAAATCGCTGCTCTATCTGAATCATGAAAGTTTAATTTCGACCAGACTATTTCTTAAATATACTTTTTACCTCTGTGATTACCTTGTATCTAAGCCTCTTCTCACAGTCCCCTTATCACATGACTATTTATTTATTTATTATCTATTGATTTGCATTTTATTTAACTCCACAGGAGT
Organism: Bombina bombina; assembly: GCF_027579735.1. Lineage (NCBI taxonomy): Eukaryota > Metazoa > Chordata > Amphibia > Anura > Bombinatoridae > Bombina > Bombina bombina. The sequence continues at coordinate 120,212,584 of NC_069510.1, forward strand.
GAGCACAATGTTACCTATATGGCACACATGAAATTAGCAGTGTCTAACTGTAGTTTACAGGTGTGAGCACAATGTTATCTATATGGCCCACATGAACTAGTACTCAGCTTTTGTGAAAAGCTAATTAAAAAAAACCATGTGATAAGAGGCTGTCTGTAGTGGCTTGGAAACAGGCAGACGTTTAGAGATTTAAATGTTATAAAGTATATTAATATAACAATGTTGGTTGTGCAAAGCTGGGGAATGAGTAGTAAAGGAGTTATCTATCTTTTTAGACAATAACAATTTTAGTGTTGACTGTCCCTTTAAAGTTTGACTTTACTGTTCACTTAAAGGGACAGTATACACTCATTTTCATATAACTGCATGTAATAGACACTACTTTAAAGAATAATATGCACAGATACCAATATAAAAACACAGTATAAAACTGATTAAAAACTTAGAAGCTCCCAGTTTAGCTCTGTTGAAAAGTTAGCTAGAAAGCCCACTGCACTTGGGAAATAAGACCCCCCCCCCTTCTTTTGCATATGAAAAGACCCTTTACACAATCAGGAGCAAGCTGGAGAAGGTATCTGACGGTATTCTCATAAAACTTTGGGGCTTGGTTAGGAGTCTGAAAATCAGAGCAATGTTATTTAAAAATAAGCAAAACTATACCATTTTTTTTTTACAAAAAAACCCAAAAAACTTTATGGGCTATATAAATAGATCTACAAAACATTTATGCAAAGAAAAAATGTGTATAATGTTCCTTTAATATGTAAAGCCTTACAAATTTACTGACTTACTTTGAGACTAGGAACGTTTTTATCACACTGATTATAACGGAAGAGTCATTCAGTTGCTGCGGAGACAAAAACAAAGCAATGAATAAGACCTGGTAACATTGCCCGCCCATCTGCCTCTATGCGAGAGAGAAAATCATATCTATATCCCCCTTAAACAGTACAGACACCACACACAACAACGAGATTAAAGATTACCAGAGAGCACCCAGAGTGTGCCAAGACGATGGGCACCTTCCTATAGATGGAGAACTTAATCTCTTTTCTCAAGACTGGATTCACTTCCACAATCTCATGAGGTAGCTGGTGATAGTCTAGGAAAGCCCGGACTTTACTGCAGAAGGGGCAAGTTTTGTACTGATACAGTGTGAGACGAAGCGTTCCATCCTGAGGCTGAGAGAACAAGAGGATGTATGTGTTTACCCTGTGAAATGATCATACGTATAGGAGGAAAAAATGGTTACAGAAAAGTGACTGCAAACATGCACTGCCAAACCAAAAATAGTAATAATAATCAAATGGCACCAATCAGCAAGCGCTACCCAGGTTCTGAACCAAAAATGGTCCGGCTCCTAAACTTACATTCCTACTTTTTCAAATAAAGATACCAAGAGAACGAAGAAAAATTGATAATGGGAGTAAATAAGAAAGTTGCTTAAAATTGCTGCTCTACCTGAATCATCAAAGTTTAATTTTGACTAGATTATCCCTTTAAGCGAAGAGGTTAAGCAAATATCTGGAGGTTAAGCACATATCACTGCAGGGTTGTGTGTGTTAATTAACAAATTAGAGCATGTTATTGTTTTTACAAGGAACACCCTTTAAGCGCATATGTTAGTTGGCACTGGTATTTCATGTCAGACAGATAATGTAAGCTGTAGCTGTGTCATATACTAAGATGTATGTATCATTCACTAAGACCCCACAGATTGCATATTGGTGTTTCAAATTGTCACATGCAGGCAGCAAAAATGTCACGTGCATGTGTGTCATGCAGGTACATAGGGCTGGCGATTCATTGTACTTAGGTGCATTAGGACGTCATTTAGGTGTGTCACATGTATGTGCACTGAGCCGCTTGTATACACTTGTACTACATTACAGCTATGTGAGGCAGTCAGCAGGTTACAAATAGGTACCCACAGGAGCGTTGTGCAAAGCTGTTAGGCAGTCGGCAGGTTACATATAGGTACCCCCAGGAGCGTTGTGAAGAGCCGCCAGCAGGTTACATATAGGTACCCCCAGGAGCGTTGTGAAGAGCCACCAGCAGGTTACATATAGGTACCCCCAGGAGCGTTGAGCAGAGCTGTCAGCAGGTTACAAATAGGTACCCGCAGGAGTGTTGTGAAGAGCCGCCAGCAGGTTACATATAGGTACCCCCAGGAGCGTTGAGCGGAGCTGTCAGCAGGTTACAAATAGGTAGCCGCAGGAGCGTTGTGAAGAGCCGCCAGTAGGTTACATATAGGTACCCGCAGGAGTGTTGTGTGAGGCCATCAGCAGGTTACATATAGGTACATGCAGGAGCGTTGTGTGAAGCCATCAGCAGGTTACATATAGGTACCTGCAGGAGCGTTGTGCAGAGCCGTCAGCAGGTTACATATAGGTACATGCAGGAGCGTTGTGTGAAGCCATCAGCAGGTTACATATAGGTACATGCAGGAGCGTTGTGCAGAGCCGTCAGCAGGTTACATATAGGTACATGCAGGAGCGTTGTGCAGAGCCGTCAGCAGGTTACATATAGGTACATGCAGGAGCGTTGTGCAGAGCCGTCAGCAGGTTACATATAGGTACATGCAGGAGCGTTGTGTGAAGCCATCAGCAGGTTACATATAGGTACCTGCAGGAGCGTTGTGCAGAGCCGTCAGCAGGTTACATATAGGTACCTGCAGGAGCGTTGTGCAGAGCCGTCAGCAGGTTACATATAGGTACCTGCAGGAGCGTTGTGCAGAGCCGTCAGCAGGTTACATATAGGTACCTGCAGGAGCGTTGTGTGAAGCCATCAGCAGGTTACATATAGGTACCTGCAGGAGCGTTGTGCAGAGCCGTCAACAGGTTACATATAGGTACATACAGGAGCGCTGTGCAGAGCCGTCAGCAGGTTACATATAGGTACATACAGGAGCGCTGTGCAGAGCCGTCAGCAGGTTACATATAGGTACATACAGGAGCGTTGTGCAGAGCCGTCAGCAGGTTACATATAGGTACCTGCAGGAGCGTTGTGCAGAGCCGTCAGCAGGTTACATATAGGTACCTGCAGGAGCGTTGTGCAGAGCCGTCAGCAGGTTACATATAGGTACCTGCAGGAGCGTTGTGCAGAGCCGTCAGCAGGTTACATATAGGTACATACAGGAGAGCTGTGCAGAGCCGTCAGCAGGTTACATATAGGTACATACAGGAGCGTTGTGCAGAGCCGTCAGCAGGTTACATATAGGTACCTGCAGGAGCGTTGTGCAGAGCCATCAGCAGGTTACATATAGGTACATACAGGAGCGTTGTGCAGAGCCGTCAGCAGGTTACATAAAGGTACCCGCAGGAGCATTGTGTGGAGACGTCAGGCAGTCAGAAGGTTACATATAGGTGCCCGCAGGAGCGTTGTGCAGTCAGTATATACCAGTACAGTAAATAACACTTGGCAGAACAAGGTCTGTGGGTGCCAGTACCTGCTCCTCCTCAGCTTGGGGCTCCTGCAGTGAGTATGACACGGCCCAGTATATACCAGTACCGTCAATAAACAACAGTACTGTACAGTCAGTATACAAGCAGAACAGTAAGGAACATGAGACTTGTCAGAACAAGGCCTGTGGGGTGCCAGATTCTTCCCTCTCAGTTCAGGGCTCCTGCAGTGAGTTGTGAGTATGACACGGCCCAGTATATAATAGTACAGTCATTACACACCAGTACAGTCAGTACCGTCATTATAAACCAGTACAGTCAGTACCAGTACAGTCATTATTCACAAGTATAGTCAGTATATAACAGTACAGTAAATAACATGACGACACTTGGCAGAACAAGGTCTCTGGGTGCCAGTACCTGCTGCTGCTGCGTCTCCTCCTCAGCTCTGGGCTCCTGCAGTGAGTATGACACGGCCTGTAAGGACCCCAGAACACCTCCCAGCACACACACCAGCCCCAGTCCCCTCCTGCCCCGCTGCTGCCACCCCCCGGCTCTATACCCACGCCGTGCTAGTGTCACTTGCAGAGCACCTCGACTTCCCAGAGCCCGCAGCCCCGCCAGGCGCAAAGTCATGCCTGCCAACCCCTGCAACCTGGAGGCCGCCATCTTGCCCGTCAAATAACCCCGCCCATATTGTAGGTGTGGTTACCTGGGATTGGCTAAAATTTACGTGTCGTCACGTGCATCCGGCTAAATTATAAAACCAGAGTCTGTCACGTGATACAAAATCACATGATCATTGCGAAATGTCAGGACCAAACGGGGATCCGCAGGTGCCGCTGGGAGAGGTGACCGGAGAGGAAGGTACTTACCGATCGCGCGCATAATACTGGGTGCATACACATGCACGCGCATAATGCCGTGCACAGACAAAGGTGCACACACTGCTGTGTATTGATTGGGGTAATATAAAGTAAGACTGAGTTCCCAACAGGGGATTAATGAAGATTAATAACGTAAGTAGACACCCAACAGGGGATTAATGAAGATTAATAACGTAAGTAGACACCCAACAGGGGATTAATGAAGATTAATAACGTAAGTAGACACTCAACAGGGGATTAATGAAGATTAATAACGTAAGTAGACACCCAACAGGGGATTAATGAAGATTAATAACAAGTAGACACCCAACAGGGGATTAATGAAGATTAATAACGTAAATAGACACCCAACAGGGGATTAATAACGTAAGTAGACACTCAACAAGGGATTAATGAAGATTAATAACGTAAGTAGACACTCAACAGGGGATTAATGAAGTTTAATAACGTAAGTAGACACCCAACAGGGGATTAATAACGTAAGTAGACACCCAACAGGGGATTAATAACGTAAGTAGACACTCAACAGGGGATTAATGAAGATTAATAACGTAAGTAGACACTCAACAGGGGATTAATGAAGATTAATAACGTAAGTAGACACCCAACAGGGGATTAATGAAGATTAATAACGTAAGTAGACACCCAACAGGGGATTAATAACGTAAGTAGACACTCAACAGGGGATTAATAAAGATTAATAACGTAAGTAGACACCCAACAGGGGATTAATGAAGATTAATAACGTAAGTAGACACCCAACAGGGGATTAATGAAGATTAATAACGTAAGTAGACACCCAACAGGGGATTAATGAAAATTAATAACGTAAGTAGACACCCAACAGGGGATTAATGAAGATTAATAACGTAAGTAGACACCCAACAGGGGATTAATGAAGATTAATAACGTAAGTAGACACCCAACAGGGGATTAATAAAGATTAATAACGTAAGTAGACACCCAACAGGGGATTAATGAAGATTAATAACGTAAGTAGACACCCAACAGGGGATTAATGAAGATTAATAACGTAAGTAGACACCCAACAGGGGATTAATGAAGATTAATAACGTAAGTAGACACTCAACAGGGGATTAATGAAGATTAATAACGTAAGTAGACACCCAACAGGGGATTAATGAAGATTAATAACGTAAGTAGACACCCAACAGGGGATTAATGAAGATTAATAACAAGTAGACACCCAACAGGGGATTAATGAAGATTAATAACGTAAATAGACACCCAACAGGGGATTAATAACGTAAGTAGACACTCAACAAGGGATTAATGAAGATTAATAACGTAAGTAGACACTCAACAGGGGATTAATGAAGTTTAATAACGTAAGTAGACACCCAACAGGGGATTAATAACGTAAGTAGACACCCAACAGGGGATTAATAACGTAAGTAGACACTCAACAGGGGATTAATGAAGATTAATAACGTAAGTAGACACTCAACAGGGGATTAATGAAGATTAATAACGTAAGTAGACACCCAACAGGGGATTAATGAAGATTAATAACGTAAGTAGACACCCAACAGGGGATTAATAAAGATTAATAACGTAAGTAGACACTCAACAGGGGATTAATAAAGATTAATAACGTAAGTAGACACCCAACAGGGGATTAATGAAGATTAATAACGTAAGTAGACACCCAACAGGGGATTAATGAAGATTAATAACGTAAGTAGACACCCAACAGGGGATTAATGAAAATTAATAACGTAAGTAGACACCCAACAGGGGATTAATGAAGATTAATAACGTAAGTAGACACCCAACAGGGGATTAATGAAGATTAATAACGTAAGTAGACACCCAACAGGGGATTAATGAAGTGTCTTCACATATAAGAATCAGACATCCCAACTCTCTTGTAATAGCGGCTCCCTGATGCCAGCAAATGGAGTACAATCTCCCTGAAACTCTAGGTACCATGATCCAATGTGGCCCAAATACAGAAAAGTGTTTCTTTAAGGAATGCCTTTAGTTGCTGGGACGTTGTAGAACCCTCAAAGCATCAGTAACCAAAAAGCCCCCACTGATTTTAATAAAATAAAAACACAAATACTACCTTATTTACTGCACGTAATAAAACTTCGTATTCTAGAACATTTAAGCATTCAACAAGCGTCCGATCACTGGAAAATAGGTTTGTTGTATGTGGTTGTGCAATAAAGTTACTTTTTTAATGTGATTTTAGTGGGAATCTAATTTAATGATAAGTCTCTCTCTTATTTAGGGTTTCAAGGTGTCCAATATATAACTGGGGGGGCGCAGTAGCGGGTGAAGCCACCTCCCTGAAATGAGTTTTTGCAGGTTGGGATGTCTGACGAATATAAACCCAAACGTGCTTATTGGTTACATATCAAGCTGTTCTCATACATTTGCATATCTTATATGGGACTTTGCCTTATCCTAGTTTCGATACTGTTTTTATATATGTTTTTGATTGTACAAACACATGCATAAGCAACCAGTGCTTTATATATATATATATATATATATATATATATATATATATATATATATATATATATATATATATATATATATATATATATATATATATATATATATATATATATATATATATATATATATATAATTTTAGTGGTAGATGGTGCAGATCTTTAGTTTGGATGTATAATAGTCCTGATGACAAAAAGGAAAAGGGCTTGGTGTGAATGCAAAAGCCAATTAATAAGAGTGCAATATACTCACTCCATAAGTTGCATGATATCTGCTTGTCTGGAGTATGTCACACAGATGTCCAGTAGCAGTGATCCACAGATGTCTTGTAACAATCGTGGTTTAACAAATCCTTCAAAATTGGACTTCCGGCGATGTCACAGCAGAGGAACAAAATAATATTCCAATATAGGTAAAAATTATTATCGGAAGTCCAATTTTGAAGGATTTGTTAAACCACGATTGTTACAAGACATCTGTGGATCACCGCTACTGGACATCTGTGGGACATACTCCAGACAAGCAGATATCATGCAACTTATGGAGTGAGTATATTGCACTCTTATTAATTGGCTTTTGCATACACACCAAGCCCTTTTCCTTTTTGTCATCAGAAGGACTATTATACATCCAAACTAAAGATCTGCACCATCTACCACTGAAGTTCTACCTTAAGCACAGTCCCTGGGGAGAGACTGAAAGAAGGCAGCGGTCTAACCACAAGGAGAGTATTAGTTCTCAGTCCATTTGTAACAGATTGTTTTTTACCATCTTACAATATCTGTACATTGTTTCCTCTGTATTATATGTATATATGAGTGTGGCAAACATATAAAAGCTTAGGCCTGTTGTTTTGGGAGAACGTACAACGTATACTAAACAGTGTGTGTTTACACATAACATTGTTTTTAGTGTCGGGTTCAGGCATTAGAAGGTCTACTCTGTGTCTAGTGCAGTTTATTACAAAGCTTCCAGGGCAGGGATTCCTGACCGTGCCAGTACTGCGCTGGGTAGATTCAGCTCCTGCCAGCAAGATCAGATCACAAGCGCACACTACAGTATCTGAGTTTAGGAGTTTATCTGGTAAAGCCTGTCCTGCCAGCTCAAAAGGACAGGAAACCCCAAAATGATTTCATGATTCAGATAGAACATACAATTTTACACAGCTTTATAGTTTACTTATATTATCTAATGTGCTTCATTCTCTTGGTATCCTTTACTGAAGGAGCAGCAGTGCACTACTGAGAGCTAGCGGAGCACACAAGTAAGCCAATGGCAAGAGCCATATATGTGCAACCACTAGCATCCAGCTCCTGTAGACTACCTAGTTATGCTTTTCAACATAGGGTACCAGGAGAATTAAACAAATTAGATATAAAGTTGTTTAACCCATTGTGCCAAAAGATGTGTGTGTGTATATACTGTGTGTGTATATACTGTGTGTGTGTGTGTATATACTGTGTGTGTGTGTATATACTGTGTGTGTGTGTATATACTGTGTGTGTGTATATATACTGTGTGTGTGTATATATACTGTGTGTTTGTGTGTGTATATATACTGTGTGTTTGTGTGTGTATATATACTGTGTGTGTGTGTATATACTGTGTGTGTGTGTATATACTGTGTGTGTGTATATATACTGTGTGTTTGTGTTTGTATATACTCTGTGTGTGTTGTGTGTGTGTATGTATATATATATATATATATATATATATATATATATATATATATATATATATATATATATATATATATATACTGTGTGTGTGTATATATATATATATATATATATATATATATATATATATATATATATATATATATATATATACTGTGTGTGTGTGTGTATATATACTGTGTGTGTGTGTGTGTGTGTATATACTGTATGTGTGTATATATATATATATATACTGTGTGTGTGTGTACTGTATGTTTTATATACTGTATGTGTATATAAATGTGTGTATATATACTGTATGTGTATATAATGTGTGTGTTTGTATATACTGTATGTGTGTGTGTGTGTATAATGTATGCGTGTGTATATGTATTAGGGCTGTGCGATATGGGCAAAAATTAATATTGCGATTTTGGCCATAAAATATAGCGATTGTGATTTTTTTTTTATTTTTTTTTAAACATATATACAGCTCTCTGAAACCTTACAGTTTTGTTAGTTACAGCTAATTTGTGATCAGAGGTTACTTAGAGTTGTGCAACATCAGCCCACGTTGCTCTTACACTGTGTGCTACCTGCTGTCTCCCCGGCTATCTGCACTCCCACAGAGGCTCTAGCAAAGTACCTTATACACCCCTACTACATTATGAAGTAGGGCGTTGCTTATACACTAACTCTCACATCGTCCCTGTACAATAATGCAAATGCAGTAAACACTCATATTCCAGTGGGGAGAGTAGCAAGTTGGGGCTGTGCTGGGTTGAGCAGGGAGCTCTGGGGCTGAGGATGAAGTCACAGCCCGAGGAGGAGGCGCCCCAGACTGGGGGATCACTGCTTCCGTTGGCTTCTCTTCTCTAATCTTCTCTTCTCCCATGCTGCTGCTGAAGCCAGCCCTACATCTTACACTGCATGTTATCTGCCCTGATAATGCAGCAAGCTCAGTAACCAGCTCCTGTGCAGTAACCCAGGGCTCCATATTGTAAAGCACGAGAGAAACCCTCAAACAACTTCCAGACAGGCCACTGACAACACAGCCTCTGGGTACAAACCGCGGTACACACACAGAGGCCGTGTTGTCAGTGGCATGTCTGGAAGTTGTTTGAGGGTTTCTCTCGTGCTTTACAATATGGAACCCTAAATTACTGCACTGGGCTCTTTAATGGACCGCAAACAGCTGAAGCAAATATTCACCCCCAGGCCTGCAGCAGATAGAGCTGATACCGTTGACAAATGAAACGCGAGCGCAGCTTTTTTTTTCTCTTTTAAACAGATTTACTCGGCAGAAGAGCCCTCCTGTACGTCATAGGTGATATCATGGGGGCGGGGTTATAAATGGCTTACTCCCGCGATTTAAAATCGCATCATGTGATTAATCATGCAGCTCTAGTGTGTATATGTGTGTGTGTATATATATATATGTGTGTATATATATATATGTGTGTATATATATATATATATATGTGTGTGTATATATATATATATATATATATATATATATATGTGTGTATATATATATATATATATATATATATGTGTGTATATATATATGTATATATATGTATGTGTGTGTATATGTATATATACAGGTTACTGCCCCCATCTAGGCTGTGGAAGCCTGGCCCCTGAGGTATAATTACCTACTTATGCACCCTAGACCTTGAATTGGGAAGTCACTGAATTACCTCTGAATGTGAGGGAGTAACAAGATGGACAATCTTTATTTGATCATACTTGGTCCTTTATGAGTTGGTCAAGTCTATCACTGTGTGTATGTGTGATAATGATGAATCTATACCAGATGTAAATAATATCCATACCTACACATCACTTTAGATTGTCCGATATGATACAATAAGGCATCTCTTAGAGATATATTGGGGTATCCCTCCACCTTGGATGTTGATTGTAGATAGAAGCACTTCATTTTCTCTCTATATAAGCCTATCAATCTTCGTCTCCTTGAGATTTCACTGTTAAACTAGGTGAATATCTCTATTGGGCTTTGTATTTGATTGTGGCCGTAAATGTAGTACAGATGCATTAAGGTATATATTTATACCATTTTGGTGATGTGCAATAATTTTGCCCCCAATTGGTCTCAGTACATTACCAATTGTCACATATCCCACTGTAATACATTTTTATATAACATTAGAAATAGATACTGTAGGCGCACAGCCAGGAAAAGTGCCCACTGAATACTCAGTCGTTTAACACCATTCTATTAATTGATAACAAGCTCAGCAAGAATCCCCACTTTCTGTATATAAATTTAAATTTGTACTTATCTATGTATATATACTTTTGTTTTTATATAATGCACAAATGTGATTAAGAATGATTATTACTTATTGTCACAGATGTTTGTGTGCTGCACTATGCAATTGATCACAGTGTTGAGACACGATTAATGTTTATCATAACCATGACTACAGTTGACATAGAGATTTGTATACACAATGGCACTTGATCAGCCGATTAGAGACGGTATTACGGCGATCTAATGTATTCTGTCAATAATAGTTAAGTTTGTGTCACTACTTGTTTAATACACATTTACACATTAGTGTATGAGCAATTGTTAAAAAACAGCTTGTATACTTAATATTATGATGCAGCGAAACTGGAAGTGAGATAACATCACTTCCGGTAGGCTTCAGCACTGTGGAACGCAAGATGCGTTCCACACTCAATATTTGGCGCACTTTGGAGTAACACTTGTTTGGTGAGTGATATTTGAAACACTATAAATTGTTTGAGTTTTGCTTATATGTTTATGCTGATGAAGGGGTTGTGAACCCCGAAAACGTTCCAATAAAGAAATTTGTGGAAGTCCTGAGAGTGCATTTACTTCTATTTTATTTATTTATTTATATATATATACAGTGAGTGCAGAATTATTAGGCAAATTAGTATTTTGACCACATCATCCTCTTTATGCATGTTGTCTTACTCCAAGCTGTATAGGCTCGAAAGCCTACTACCAATTAAGCATATTAGGTGATGTGCATCTCTGTAATGAGAAGGGGTGTGGTCTAATGACATCAACACCCTATATCAGGTGTGCATAATTATTAGGCAACTTCCTTTCCTTTGGAAAAATGGGTCAAAAGAAGGACTTGACAGGCTCAGAAAAGTCAAAAATAGTGAGATATCTTGCAGAGGGATGCAGCACTCTTAAAATTGCAAAGCTTCTGAAGCGTGATCATCGAACAATCAAGCGTTTCATTCAAAATAGTCAACAGGGTCGCAAGAAGCGTGTGGAAAAACCAAGGCGCAAAATAACTGCCCATGAACTGAGAAAAGTCAAGCGTGCAGCTGCCAAGATGCCACTTGCCACCAGTTTGGCCATATTTCAGAGCTGCAACATCACTGGAGTGCCCAAAAGCACAAGGTGTGCAATACTCAGAGACATGGCCAAGGTAAGAAAGGCTGAAAGACGACCACCACTGAACAAGACGCACAAGCTGAAACATCAAGACTGGGCCAAGAAATATCTCAAGACTGATTTTTCTAAGGTTTTATGGACTGATGAAATGAGAGTGAGTCTTGATGGGCCAGATGGATGGGCCCGTGGCTGGATTGGTAAAGGGCAGAGAGCTCCAGTCCGACTCAGACGCCAGTAAGGTGGAGGTGGAGTACTGGTTTGGGCTGGTATCATCAAAGATGAGCTTGTGGGGCCTTTTCGGGTTGAGGATGGAGTCGAGCTCAACTCCCAGTCCTACTGCCAGTTTCTGGAAGACACCTTCAAGCAGTGGTACAGGAAGAAGTCTGCATCCTTCAAGAAAAACATGATTTTCATGCAGGACAATGCTCCATCACACGCGTCCAAGTACTCCACAGCGTGGCTGGCAAGAAAGGGTATAAAAGAAGAAAATCTAATGACATGGCCTCCTTGTTAACCTGATCTGAACCCCATTGAGAACCTGTGGTCCATCATCAAATGTGAGATTTACAAGGAGGGAAAACAGTACACCTCTCTGAACAGTGTCTGGGAGGCTGTGGTTGCTGCTGCACGCAATGTTGATGGTGAACAGATGAAAACACTGACAGAATCCATGGATGGCAGGCTTTTGAGTGTCCTTGCAAAGAAAGGTGGCTATATTGGTCACTGATTTGTTTTTGTTTTGTTTTTGAATGTCAGAAATGTATATTTGTGAATGTTGAGATGTTATATTGGTTTCACTGGTAAAAATAAATAATTGAAATGGTATATATTTGTTTTTTAAGTTGCCTAATAATTATGCACAGTAATAGTCAACTGCACACACAGATATCCCCCTAAAATAGCTAAAACTAAAAACAAACTAAAAACTACTTCCAAAAATATTCAGCTTTGATATTAATGAGTTTTTTGGGTTCATTGAGAACATGGTTGTTCAATAATAAAATTAATCCTCAAAAATACAACTTGCCTAATAATTCTGCACTCCCTGTGTGTGTATGTATATATATATATATATATATATATATATATATATATATATATATATATATATATATATATATAAATATTAATATTATACTGGATAGAGAGAGAATAGAGTAAAGAAAGGATGCACTCGCCGGGATTTTCAGTGTTACCTTTTTAATGTAACATTTCGGGGGATTACCCCCTTCGTCAGACAAACAAAAACAAAATTTATGCTTACCTGATAAATTTCTTTCTTTCTTGACATGATGAGTCCACGGATCATCATTAATTACTATTGGGAATATCACTCCTGGCCAGCAGGAGGAGGCAAAGAGCACCACAGCAAAGCTGTTAAGTATCACTTACCTTCCCACAACCCCCAGTCATTCGACCGAAGGAAAAGGAGAGAAAAGAAGTAACACAAGGTGCAAAGGTGCCTGAGGTTTACAAAACAAAAGGACTGTCTGAATAAACAGGGCGGGCCGTGGACTCATCGTGTCAAGAAATACATTTATCATGTAAGCATACATTTTGTTTTCTTTCTAATGACACAATGAGTCCACGGATCATCATTAATTACTGTTGGGAATCAATACCCAAGCTAGAGTACACCGATAAGGGAGGGCAAGACAAGCACCTTAACAGAAGGCACCACCACCACTTGAAGAACCCTTCTACCACAAAAAGCCTCAGCCAAGACCAACTATCAATCTTGCCTTGCAATGCTGATCCACAAAAGCTGCATCCTTGAAAACCCAAGAAGCAGATACAGCCCTAGTGAAAAGAGCTGTAATTCTCTCGAGGCTGTTGTCCAGCAGTCTCATAACCAAACGAAGTACACTTTCAACCAAAAGAAAAAAGAAGTAACTGTCCCAGAGAAACAAACAACCAAACAGAAAACTGTCGAAAATCCTTAGTCGCCTGTAGACAGAGATTAAGAACACGCACAACATCCAAGTTGTGCCACTAACGTTCCTTATGATAAAAAAGATTGGGACATAGACAAGGAACAACAAAACCCTATGAAGAACCACCTTATCTGAAAGAAAGATAAGATAAAGCAAAATTCACTGCAAAGCTGAGAGTTACGAGACTCTCCGAGCAGAGGAAAGCCTTCCGAGATAACACTAAATATCTGTCAGGGTTTTTTCCCTGCTTTGTTTGCCATGTGCTGCTGGCAGCCATTTTACTCACTTCTCTTGCTGAGTCTGGTGCAGTGTGTGTGATTGGTGCTCATTTCCTGCACGCCCTCTTATGGTCAGACTGGTGTACATCATCCATGTGAGACAGGTTGCAGTCTCAGAATTGTGATGTCATCACTTATTATTTAAAGGGCCTCTGTTCAGTATGCTTTACCCTTGCGTTGTCTCAGACCTGTTTGTGAGTTCCAGTTCCTGTGTATTACCTGGCTGTCTGACGTCCCAACTGGTTCCTGATCCCTGGCTTGTTCCTGACTCTGCTGTTCTTGTTCCTGATTCCGGCTCGTCTGACTACTCACTTTGGCTCCTGATTTGGCTCGGATGACAACCAGCTCTGGCTTTGACTCCTGGCTTGTTATTTGACTTGTAGACTTTTTATTATTTTTTGTTATTAATAAAGGTGTGATTATTTTTACACTTCTCGTCTCAGTCTGATTCCTGGCACCCTGACAATATCTATGGAAAGTACCGCAAAACCTTAAAAAACAAGGTTAAGAACAAAGTTAAGACTCCAAGGGGGAGCAACAGACTTAAAGGGACACTGAACCCAAAATTTTTTTTTCGTGATTCAGATAGAGCATGCAATTTTAAGCAATTGTCTAATTTACACCTATTATCAATTTTTATTTGTTCGCTTGCTATCTTTATTTGAAAAAGTCATCTAAGCTTTTTTTTTTTTTTTTTTTTTTGGTTCAGACTCTGGACAGCACGTTTTTATTGGTGGATGAATTTATCCACCAATCAGCAAGGACATCCCAGGTTGTTCACCAAAAATGGGCCAGCATCTAAACTTACATTCTTGCATTTCAAATAAAGATACCAAGAGAATAAAGAAAATTTGATAATAGGAGTAAATTAGAAAGATGCTTAAAATGTCATGCTCTATCTGAATCACGAAAGAAAAAATTGGGTTCAGTGTCCCTTTTAAGGACAGGCTTGAGTCTGACCAGGCCGGACAAGGATTGCACAGCTGGCACGACCGCCAGACACTTATGTAGCCAAATAGACAATGCAGAAACTGACCCTTCAGGGTGCTGACAGACCTTTTCCAGACATCCTAGAGACAGGCAAAATTCTAGGAATCCTGACTCCAAGAGAAGCCATTGGCTTCACACCAATAAGGATAAGTATGCCATAGTCTATGGCAATCCCCTCGAAAACATGCCTGGAAGCCTGAGCCATGATCTCAATGACTGACTCAAAAAACCCCACGCTTAAACAAAACCAAGCGTTCAATCACCAAGCTGGCAGCATCATATAAACTAGATTTAGATGAAGAAGGGACCCCGTCTCAAAAGGTCCTCCCTCAGGTACAGTCACCAGAAGTGGAGAGACGACATCATCAGGTGATCTGCGAAGCCATGCAGAGGCTATTAGAATCCCTGCCACTCTCTCCTGTTGAATACGAGCAATGACTCGTGGAAGGAGAACAAACAGAGTAAACATGCATGACAGACTAATCCAAGAAAAAAAACAGCTAGAACATCAGGGCGGTCAGTGGATAACTTGACAGTGAACCGCACCTTGGAAACTAGGCGTTCTGCCGAAACGCCCTCAGAAGCCAACTTTGGACCCCCCACTTGAGGGTTTACCTAGAGAACAAGAAGAATCCACTCTCCGGAAGGAAATATCTCTTCAGAAGCCCGACTCTCAAATGCTTGGAGAGAGGACGACAGACAGCAATTGTGAGCTTCCGCCCACTGAACAATCCAAGTCACCTTCTATATGGCAAAGGAAACCTTAGATCCTCCCTGTTGGTTGAAATAAACCATTGAGGTGACATTCCCCGACTGGAACCAAACTAAGAAACGACTGAGGACAAGGTAACAGAGCATTGAAGATCGCTCTCTACTTCAGATATTAAAGAGAAGAGTAGACACTTCAGAGTCCATAATCTTAACGAGACCCAGACAGCATACCGGCCCAGCAGGTTGGCATCCGTGGTCACATCACCCAGGAATATCTCTAGAAGCACAAGCCCTGAGATAGACATTCCTGAAAATTACTCCGGTAGAGAGACTCTTGTCGACTGATCTATATCTATCTTTTGAGACAGATCCGATGTTCTCCCCTTTTATGGAAATTAACAAAAAGGAATGATGTCCCATGGAAATCATTAGACCAATTCCCTCCTAAATTGAATCACTGACAGTGAAGGAGATTCAGCTGCAGTTAGATGCGAACTCCCAACCTACTGGTTGTAAAGAGTTAAGCCATTTACCGGACAACTAAAACTTGCTGTTGGGTAGACAATAGCCTACACAGAGAGGAAAAATGAATATATCCTAGATATCCAACCTCTGTATTTAGAAGAAGTTTTCTAACAGAGTCCTAAAAATCCACCCCTGAAGACGGAACAAGGAAACACCTCTCCAGATTCAATTTCCATCCCTGAGAAAGAAGATTGGACAAGAGAAAAAGAGAGCTCGTAGGAAGGATGACACCTGAACTATATATAGTCCAGAGAGCACCCTTGAGCTACCCCAGGACCTAAAAGTCTTTCTTGGCTGATGAAACTCATGTGTTAGAGAAGCTCCCTAAACATGAGAACAATAAACACACAGCCCTCCGGTCTATGTTCTTATGAATAAACCCACCAGAACCAAAAGAAGGTCAGTACTAGAGAAAACTTGAGATAAATACCCAGATCCCATTCCCAGACGGGCTGAAACTCTCACTCCCAGCGAGGAACGTCCTGAATCCTGTTCAAGGAATGTTTCTCATCGTACCTGGATTTCAGAAATCTTAGATTGTATTCCAAACTCTACTAAGGAAGAAAAGGAAAACTTTCTTTTAGACCTACTCCACAAAAATCCGTAAGTCAGGGATTGTTCTGCCAAAACAAGTCCAAAGAAGGACTCATCCTTGAAAGTTAAACACCAGAAGCATGATTTTGGAGGAAAAATTTAACCTGCAACTGCAGCACTATAAAGCCTAGGCTGTACCACAAACCACAGGTAGGAGCTGACCAAGACATTAGTCATAACGCCCCGCGGCTAGCACCGCAAGCTTAATAAGACAAGTAATTGCTCTAAATGAACAATTACACCTCCCGCTTCTTATCTATGGATCCATAAAGGAGCAGGTACCCTCTAAATTGATCGAAGATCTCTGCGCCATAGTAGCGAGGCCCCTCTCAACTTTAGGCACCGTGCATTTTAATGGAGACAGCGACAGGAAGATCCTTGAAAAGACGTAAGACAGGGAGAAAGATATCCCTAGCTTATCCTATTCCTGTGAGAATATCCAAGGTATGCCTAGAAAAAGCTTCCTCAAGGAAGGAACATCATATAACTGATAAAGTTCACACAACTTTTTAAGGTTGACAACGACTGGGGCATCATCAATGTCGTCCAAATGGCCAAAACCTTTAACAGTACATAAGGTGTGCAAGCATACATATGAATAAAAGCACTTCAGCATCAGATGAAGGAATTATACTGTCGGCATCTGAGATTTTTAATCACAGAGGCTACCAGCGAATTCCCCTCACAGACTTAGAGAGCAACCTGTGTAGCAGATGAGAAGCAGAAACCTTACTATCTGAATCTTCAAATGTTTGCATTTTTCTTGTAGAAAGGAAACGCAGATAAAGCTGCAGATATCGCAGAGGATACCTGAGCTACAAATCTATTGAACACCAAGAGAGTGTGGTATAACTGTGTATAAGCTAGAAATCTTTAGTGTTACCAGTAGATCAACTCCTCAATCTCATTCAGTTGTGTGATTTGGTCAATGAAGCTATTAGAATCTTGGATGTAAGAGCGTATTCGTTTGACCAAAGGCTGTAGGAATAAGTTGACAAATTGTGCCAGTGGTTGGAGTAGTGAACCTCTAGCTGACACTATCGGTCTGCGTGGTGGCTTATTACAGTCCTTGTGAATCTTAGGCAGCGTATATATAGTATCAGTGTAATCAGGAAATCACGTGTTAGAAACCCCAGCTCATCAGTGGAGATCAGCCCCTCTGTCATCTAGGTCTGTAGTTGTACATCAATCTCCTTTTTAAGTGTTGTTGTTGGGTCTTTGAGTCTCAGGTAGGTGTTGTCATGAGACAGTTGGCACAGTGCTTTATTCCTATAATCGCTCAGATACATCAGTACAACAGCATCTCCTTTGTCCGCTAGGCGGATGACTATTGATTCATCAGTACTGAGAGAAGTTAGTGCTGTACGTTCCGCCTTAGAAATATCATCACGTATTGGATGTTGTAACTTGTTCTTGATCTGCTGTGTCAGGTACCTTGTGATAGTAGGTATGGATGTATTATTGGAATTAGGATCAAATGATCCTTTCTTTTTGAAAGGTCTCTGTGACTAGAGGACATCTCCAAAAAAATTCCTTTAGACGTAAATTTCTCCCAAATCTTTTGATGTCTATAAAGGTGTCAAACTTATCAATCTTCCTAGTGGGTACAAAATAAAGTCCTTTGTTTAGTAGCAGAGATTGTCTTCAGTGAGATTCCTAGAGCTGATGTTGAATACAATGTTGGTTATCTCCTTTTGTTGTCTTGGGAGGTGGGCAGTGCCCCTCCCCTTCTCCTTGTGTGTGTGGCCTCAGCCTAAAAATGAACCGATGATGGATGAACAGCAATTTGTGGCAGTGTTGCACCATGATCAATTTGATGTGCCCATTGTTGTGCACCTCTATTGCCTCTAAAGCGTGTGGTAATACCCTGTGTACTAGAGTTGATCCTGCTGATTTCTGTTTCGGTATCAGTACTATTTCCCGAACTCGTATCCACAGTGGTTAGAACTTTCTTTGTGTATTTTCTATCTCTTCTGGTGCAAAATGCTCTTCTTTCTTCTGGTGATAGGAGCCACCTGTATACACTCTTGTGGTTGTAGTTGAGAGTAACAGTCTGTAGCTTCCTATTCTTGAATGCCACTAGTTCTTGGTTGTATGTTCTCAATTATATTGTAAGTTTTTCCATCCAGTTCTCAGTATTATCTGCTCTTATGTAGGTTATGTGGTCTTCAAATTTAGTAATCTCAAGCTTGATCACCTTTATTAGGCGGCCCACCTCTCAGATAACTAGAAGCATTAGGTCAAATGAACACTTATTAAGTATTTTACACCAATTAAGGCAGAATTCTTGATTGGATCTACCGATTGTAGGCACATTCCGAACCCTGAACCCTCTGGGTATCATGCATCTTTTGTGGTAGTCTGACCGATATGTGCCATGTAATGTGAGGTCCACCTCCCTTTGCTTCAATTCTATCAGGGAGTTATACAGTGAATTAACAGTTTCTTCCAATTGTTGTTCCTCCATGAATCCAAAACGGATATTTTCTGCATCTTCCTCAGTAAAGGTGAAGATGTCTTCATTTTTATCCTCACCAGGTTTATCAGGTTGTGTCTCCATCAGATCCATGGGAGCATTCCCTGTATCCGTCATGTTGATATCTATACCAGCTATAAGTATAGTGGGAAGGGTAGAAAACAAAAGCAGTCCAATTGGCCTCAGGTGTGGGTACACTACACGAAAGAGGTTTCAGTAGTAGTTGGTGGTGTGGATGCACTCTCATTCAAGATTTCCAGCTGCCAGGGTGCTATGAGGGTAATAGTAAAGGCAAATGTGATGAAAAGCACTCACTGGACTTCGGTCAACTTCACAGCAAACAAAAACTTTATTCCTGTAACGTTTCGGGAAACAAAAATCCCTTCTGACCATCAAAACATACAAACTTAAAAAGTCCTAGTAAGCCCACCCTAGGTGAATAAACCAATCCCCACAGGTTGTGTGCAAAAAGCCACAGTGCTGTGTGCAAACTGCGGTTACTATAGTGACATAAGTGTTTGCACATTTTTGAACCCAGAAGCTGTAATCTGCCTCCAAGATTAAAGTGACAGAACATCACATAGCCATACGAATTTATGAAGTAAAAAAAGTGTCAAAAAGATATAAAACATAGATCCTCATATTAGGTTAACCTATACTTAAGTGTCTGTATAAAAACATTGCCGAAAATGAGCCAATCACCTATTCAACAAGAGCAACACACCTCCTGGTGAAATCATATGTTAAGCCTATGCTGCTGTCATTAAACACCTACTACATGATGTGGCACTTGTCAATAGGCACACCAACCTTCCCTGATTTGGAACATCCCCAAAGCTCAGCTGCAACGTGTGATCAGGAACAACGCCAATATCGAAAGACGCACAAACCAACTAGGTGAAATGACAGGTTCATCCAATGTGGATATAAAAAGAGCCTGGAAACAAGGAAGGATCTATTGGACCTACACAAAAAATTGAACAAAGAGGCCACAAATTCCAAACGACTAACTTTTTTTGTTACCACCTATACACCTGATAAAAAGAATCATCACTAAGGGACGAATGGAAACTCATCAAGACAAACGACACCCTTCCATTTAAGCAATGGAACTCTCCCCGTATAGCCTA
>NC_069510.1:120243063-120248063 GCF_027579735.1 Bombina bombina
ATCTTCATTTAATCCCATAGGGCTCATTGTGCCCATATAGTGAATCCAGAAAGTTTCTCTCTGGCGAAGCTTAAGGAACCTGTCTCCTCCTCTGCGTGGTATCTGAATTTGTTCTAATATTGTGCCTCTGAGTGCTTTTGGATCTTTATTGTGAATTTTTTTGAAGTGTCTCGAGACACTATGGCCCTTGTAGCCTGCCTCTATGTTTTTCAGATGTTCAAGCAGTCTTTTCTTGTATGGGCGTTTGGTACGCCCAATATATTGTAGATTGCAAGTGCACTCCAATAGATATACCACGTAAGTGCTTTTACAGTTAGTGAGGGTATTTATTTCACATTTTTTTGATGGAAAAGTTTTTGATTGAATTATTTTTGTTGCTTTTTTGCTTTCATAAGCATGTTCGCAGCTCTTGCAATTGGCCCTGTTGCACTTAAAAAAACCTTTAGTGTTTGTGGATAACCAATTTGTTTTCTTGGTGGTGTCTTTGAGTCTGCTGGGTGCCAATAGTTGTTTTAGGCATCTGTTCTTTCTAAATGTGATCTTTGGTGCAGAGCCTATGCTGTTTTTCAGGAATTTGTCTTGCTCTAATATTGGCCAATATTTTTTCAGTATTTTTCTAATTTCTGGGGCTGCTTCGTTGAAAGTTGTAACCATACCTATTTTTTTGGTACTTTTGTTTGGTTTCTCTATGTCTTTTTTTGCAGTAAGAAGTTGTGTTCTATCTAGTCTTTGCACTTTCTTAAGGGAGTTGTCGATTAATTTTTTAGGGTAATTTTTCTGTATCAGTTTTTCCCTGAGAAGTTCAGCTTCTTGTTTGAAATCGCTGTCTTTTGTGCAATTTCTTTTTAGGCGCTGAAATTGCCCATAGGGGATGTTGTGGATCCATGGTTTGTAATGTCCACTATCTGCTCTTAGGTACCCATTGCAGTCGGTGCTTTTTCTGTAAAGTTTAGTGTAAATGTTTGTATTTTCATTGAACAATATTAGATCAAGAAACTCTATTGAGTTTTGTTCAATTTTGGAAGTAAATTGTAGGTTAAAAATATTATTGTTAATATGTTGTAAGAAATTTGTGGTGGTGGGGGTATCTCCTTCCCATATTAGTAGGATATCATCGATATATCTACCCCACCAAATAATGTTTTGTTGGAATGGGTTATTTTGGTGGATATAGGTATCTTCCCACATCCCCATATATAGGTTGGCATAGCTGGGTGCCATGGTTGTACCCATAGCGGTTCCGCTAATTTGCAAGTAATAGGAGTTATTGAATTCGAAATAATTCTTTTCTAAAACGAATCTGATACATTCAGTAATGAAGTTTTGGTGTTCATTCGATAGATCTGTATCGTTTAGAATTTGTGTCATTGCGGAAATCCCCTTTTCATGGGGTATACTAGTGTATAGGGAAGACACATCCAGTGTCATCCATTGGTATGTGTCTTTCCATTTGATTTTTGTAATTTTAGCTATAGTGTCTGTAGAGTCTCTTAGGTAAGATTTAAGATGTGGTACTAGTGGTTTTAGGTAAAAGTCTGCGTATTCGGAAATCCTGGCCGTCAGGGAGTCTATGCCTGAGACTATTGGCCGTCCCGGGGGATAACCTGATCTTTGTGGATTTTTGGTAAGTGGTAAAAAATAGCTTTATTTGGAAATGCATGTGTTACGTATTTGTGTTCATTTTTGTTGAGTAAGTTCAAATGATTTGCTGTGTCTATCATCGAATTGTACTGTTTTTGAAAAATGGTAGTAGGATCCCCTGAGAGTTTTTTATATGTCTCGGGGTCATTTAACAGTCTGTTGGCCTCTGTGAGGTAGTCAGTTCTATTTTGTATGACCAGTCCTCCTCCCTTATCTGCTTCCCTCAGAACTATGTCTTTCATCTCTTTGATTGATTCTAAAGCTGTTTTTTCGTGTTTCTTTAGGTTATCTTTTTTGATTGAATAGTTTTCACAAAGTGATTGTAAATCCTTTTGTACTAACTCACTAAAGGTAGGGATGGCATTACCTTTGGATTGTGTTGGAAAGAATATAGAGGAGGGTTTGAGATTGGAGTGTCTTTTAGTTTGAATCTGTGTTTGAGTTTCATTACTATTGTATAATTCCTCCAGTGTATTTAGTACATCCAGATCAGTGTCTGAGATGTTTTTTAGAAAGTCAATGTTATCTTTTGCATTGAGTTTCTCGAAATGTCTACATAATGTGAGTTTTCTTATAAATTTGTTGAAGTCAATGTATAGATTAAATGGATTGGGACCTTTTGTAGGTGCAAAATTTAGCCCTTTTGACAGAATACTCAATTCGTTTTCTGTGAAGGAATGGGACGACAGATTGAATATTTTTAGAAGTGGTTCTCCTGTTTGCCCCTTTTTGGGGTTCTGGGTTCTTCCTGTTCTTCCTCTGTTTCCCACCAGTCTTCCTCCCCGTCTTCCTCTTCTACACCTTTTCTTTTCTTTGGGTTTCCCATTGACCACTGGGGTCTTAGATTTATGTTTTGATCTTCCCTTTGGTACTCTCTGGGTGGTGCTGTCCCTGTAAAATTTGGTGTAGTATCTGGGGGGTGGTTTCCTACCCAATCCCTTTCTAAAAAATGATGGTGTCCTTTAGTTTGTGTTGTTCCTTTCTTGGTCATAATTTTTCTGTTTTGTTGATTGTGTTTTTGTTCTTGTTTTCTGTTTTGTTTATAATTATAGTTATGTGATCTATTTTGGAAACCACCCCCCAGATACTACACCAAATTTTACAGGGACAGCACCACCCAGAGAGTACCAAAGGGAAGATCAAAACATAAATCTAAGACCCCAGTGGTCAATGGGAAACCCAAAGAAAAGAAAAGGTGTAGAAGAGGAAGACGGGGAGGAAGACTGGTGGGAAACAGAGGAAGAACCCAGAACCCCAAAAAGGGGCAAACAGGAGAACCACTTCTAAAAATATTCAATCTGTCGTCCCATTCCTTCACAGAAAACGAATTGAGTATTCTGTCAAAAGGGCTAAATTTTGCACCTACAAAAGGTCCCAATCCATTTAATCTATACATTGACTTCAACAAATTTATAAGAAAACTCACATTATGTAGACATTTCGAGAAACTCAATGCAAAAGATAACATTGACTTTCTAAAAAACATCTCAGACACTGATCTGGATGTACTAAATACACTGGAGGAATTATACAATAGTAATGAAACTCAAACACAGATTCAAACTAAAAGACACTCCAATCTCAAACCCTCCTCTATATTCTTTCCAACACAATCCAAAGGTAATGCCATCCCTACCTTTAGTGAGTTAGTACAAAAGGATTTACAATCACTTTGTGAAAACTATTCAATCAAAAAAGATAACCTAAAGAAACACGAAAAAACAGCTTTAGAATCAATCAAAGAGATGAAAGACATAGTTCTGAGGGAAGCAGATAAGGGAGGAGGACTGGTCATACAAAATAGAACTGACTACCTCACAGAGGCCAACAGACTGTTAAATGACCCCGAGACATATAAAAAACTCTCAGGGGATCCTACTACCATTTTTCAAAAACAGTACAATTCGATGATAGACACAGCAAATCATTTGAACTTACTCAACAAAAATGAACACAAATACTTAACACATGCATTTCCAAATAAAGCTATTTTTTACCACTTACCAAAAATCCACAAAGATCAGGTTATCCCCCGGGACGGCCAATAGTCTCAGGCATAGACTCCCTGACGGCCAGGATTTCCGAATACGCAGACTTTTACCTAAAACCACTAGTACCACATCTTAAATCTTACCTAAGAGACTCTACAGACACTATAGCTAAAATTACAAAAATCAAATGGAAAGACACATACCAATGGATGACACTGGATGTGTCTTCCCTATACACTAGTATACCCCATGAAAAGGGGATTTCCGCAATGACACAAATTCTAAACGATACAGATCTATCGAATGAACATCAAAACTTCATTACTGAATGTATCAGATTCGTTTTAGAAAAGAATTATTTCGAATTCAATAACTCCTATTACTTGCAAATTAGCGGAACCGCTATGGGTACAACCATGGCACCCAGCTATGCCAACCTATATATGGGGATGTGGGAAGATACCTATATCCACCAAAATAACCCATTCCAACAAAACATTATTTGGTGGGGTAGATATATCGATGATATCCTACTAATATGGGAAGGAGATACCCCCACCACCACAAATTTCTTACAACATATTAACAATAATATTTTTAACCTACAATTTACTTCCAAAATTGAACAAAACTCAATAGAGTTTCTTGATCTAATATTGTTCAATGAAAATACAAACATTTACACTAAACTTTACAGAAAAAGCACCGACTGCAATGGGTACCTAAGAGCAGATAGTGGACATTACAAACCATGGATCCACAACATCCCCTATGGGCAATTTCAGCGCCTAAAAAGAAATTGCACAAAAGACAGCGATTTCAAACAAGAAGCTGAACTTCTCAGGGAAAAACTGATACAGAAAAATTACCCTAAAAAATTAATCGACAACTCCCTTAAGAAAGTGCAAAGACTAGATAGAACACAACTTCTTACTGCAAAAAAAGACATAGAGAAACCAAACAAAAGTACCAAAAAATAGGTATGGTTACAACTTTCAACGAAGCAGCCCCAGAAATTAGAAAAATACTGAAAAAATATTGGCCAATATTAGAGCAAGACAAATTCCTGAAAAACAGCATAGGCTCTGCACCAAAGATCACATTTAGAAAGAACAGATGCCTAAAACAACTATTGGCACCCAGCAGACTCAAAGACACCACCAAGAAAACAAATTGGTTATCCACAAACACTAAAGGTTTTTTTAAGTGCAACAGGGCCAATTGCAAGAGCTGCGAACATGCTTATGAAAGCAAAAAAGCAACAAAAATAATTCAATCAAAAACTTTTCCATCAAAAAAATGTGAAATAAATACCCTCACTAACTGTAAAAGCACTTACGTGGTATATCTATTGGAGTGCACTTGCAA